>NW_026461796.1:0-71759 GCF_021730395.1 Mercenaria mercenaria
TATAATTGTGTTCTTGTGGCTTTAAGCTCAGCAAAATATTTGTTTATAAAAATATCACGTTTTGCGGCGAATATCATTTTCTATGGACCTCCATGTGTCAAGTTATGTTAAAGTAAATAGAAAGATGTTAAACTGACTAATATGTTTTGAGCCTTCAAATATACAGATGAAACGGTTTTTCAATATCATTGTGAAAGGGAGATAAAAAAAGTTGCGGGGCATATAATGCAAAAATTAACGCCTTATGATGTGTAATAGATATTGTTCTCAGCAAGTTAATGAAACAGAAATGAAATTTCTTGATTTGAAATGATACTTATTTTTCGTCACTTTAGCATTGCAAAGCATTTTTATATGTAATGATATATTTGTATGTAAACATTTGTTCTAATGTTGTATTGCTACACAACACAACAAAAACACAGATTCAAGTTTGATCTATTGCTTTAGAGTCACGTTTTTTTCGTTTGTTCCGTCTCCCTTGAATATTGGTATTAGTTTTGCACCACAACCTGTCAAACAGTCTAAGTTTATGAAACAATAACAGGAAACGATTATGAGTTACCAAATTAAATAAAGGCTTGTACTGTTAAAAAGGAAGTTTTATGTACACATAGTAAAAATTACATGTATATAAGTTAGCAATAATGTTGGTCTTGCAACAAAGTTTTCTTAACCAGGTTTTCAAAAAAAAAAACACCAACAAACAAACAAACAAACAAGAAGTTATTAGATTGCCGAATGTCGTTGTCCGGGCGGCGTCACATTTTGATTTCCGCTCAATAATTCCAGTTAGGAGTGACCGATTCAAGTGAGACTTAGAATATAGGTAGCTTGTAGAAAGACAAAGTTTGGGATTGCATAAGAGGTCTCAAGGTTTCAAGGCAAGGTCACCTTTGCTTAAAATAGAAAAAAATGGTGTCGGCTCAATAAATTTAGTTTGCATTGATGTATTGAAATTAAACTTGGCCTATAGGTAGCTTACAAAAAAAGCAAGGTAGGTATAGTATATGGGGTCATTGGGGTCATGTTCAAGGTCAGAATAACTTATTTAATCTTCAGACCTAAATAAAAATACTTAAATGGGTTTAGAAGATACAGAGCGGACACAAAATGAGAAGGCTCAAACATTTGACCTTCATTTGTGACCTTGACCTTATGCTGACATGGCTGACTCATAAGTTCTGCACATTGTCTTGATGAGGTGATCATTTGACCAAAGTTTCATGAAAATCCTAAGGGGTTTAGGAGACTCGTGGCGGAGAATTAATAAATACGCAAAGGCATACATTAGAATGACATCACGCATCCTATATGATATTCAGACATCTATGACACGCCAATTGTCCAATAATTACCTGAACCCGGGTTCACGGTCAAAAAACTAGGGTTAACGATCGATAAACAAGGTTTTTCGAATACTAACCTATATTTTTGAGCATAAACATCAGATCGTAAATGTAGGTTCACGCTAATAAACTATGGTTTACGAGCGTGAACTGGAGTTAACGAGCGTAAACATAGGATAACGACCGTAAATAAGAGATAACAACCGAAATCCGTAGTTTAATCGAGAAACCTAGTTATCAAACGTAAACCTTGGTTTACGGTCGATATATTAGGATTATAAAATCAACATGAATTTTGGGCGTGAATATGGAATTACGGCCGTAAACCGATGTTTACGAGCATGAACCTACGTTTACAAATGTGAACCCATGTTTACGACCGTGCACCTAGATTAATGACTGTGAACCATAGTTTACGGACGGGAAATGTATGTCAATTTTTCTATAAATAAAATAAACGATCGATAAACTATGTTTTTTGAACGAAAAAGCATGTTAACCTATTCTTTCAATAGTCCTAGGTTTTCGACCAAGAACGAAATTACTGGATAATCGGCTTGCCGTGAACCATAGTTTACGGACGTGAACCTATGTTTACGAGCGTGACCCTATGTTTACGACCGCAGCCTTGGATTTACGGACATGCTATTATGTTTACATACAATATTAACTTGTTCTAAGATGTGTTATTTTATACATTTGCTGTACTGTTTTTTCTAGTGACCATATTATCTTGTCAAACGGACAAGTCATTTTGTTTACATAAGTTTTAACTTGTTCAAAGCTGTTTTATTTTGTAGAGATGTTACTTTAAAAATTCAAATTTATCTTTACAGATTCTTTTCAAGTTGAAATAATATATTTATGGTTTTCACCTTCTCAATGTAAAATAGAAATATTTGAAAGTTAAAAACGACGTTCTCAAAATATCTGAAGCAAAATGGACAACTTTTGTATTGACCGTTTTTCAATGATTTTAGGATTTCACCAAATATAGACTATATCAAAAGTCTCCACACCTAAATAAAAATTAGTAATTGATGTAAAGTGTAGGTTTAGTCTACTTTCAACACTTTGAAAGAGCCTAAACTGAACTTTTTTTGTCTTTTAATAAAGTCAAAATCCAAGACTAGCCAAGAAAACTAATGAAAAAATCTGAGTGAAAGAGAATTACATACTTTTTATTATAAGTAAGTAAGTAAGTAAGTAAGTAAGTAAGTAAATATTTTATTGTAGTGACATGTGCAATAACAAATTATATATGCATTATACAAATGGATAACATTTACATTTGATGTAATGGCATGGTTAAACATTTATGACATAGTTGTATTTTATGATATATCGGATTACTATTATCAATAATCCATTTAAAGTCACTCACTGTTACAGATGTATTATGACAGATTACAGCCCTTTAAGATTAGGGATTACCGTGGATTATACAAATACCATTCACATTATAACAGTATATTATATTAAAGCATTTTAAGAATACATAATGTTTCTTCGAAGCAAAAAGCATATTATAAGTTTACCAAAACCATACCAAAAATTTACCTGAAAGAAGTTATTATTGATTTTATAATGTAAACAAACCCCTACACCTTTTTACCATCAATATTTTCCACTTATGAATGCACTCAATTCAGGCGATAATTGTTGATATAACTGTAAATGAGAGGCCGCAACAAAAAACCTTTTTTTCAAGTTGTGTAAACAGTGTAAATTAATGTCGATATCTGAAGTTACCCGCTCTTTTGTTTACAACAATAAATAAAACACCTTATAGTTTGTTTAAGGTAGTTGACCTGTAACGGAAATCATCAAATAGAGTAATCTCCATATGTTTTTTCAGCATCTATTCGTCAATGATCGTGTTAGTTCCATCCAGAGAATGCTGAATTGCTTAGAATACATTGCAGTGATCCATTACCTATCTACTACCATAAAATGTTGTTATTACAATCACTAAATTAAAATGTTGTAATTACAGATGATGACTTTTGTGTTACATTATTTGCAGCAAAGTACTCATGAATAGTAAGAAAAAATGTTTCAAAATGACTAAAGCATAAAGAACACTTTCAAAATGATTAATTGAAATGATGAATATAACCAGTCTAACTCATTGTTACACAAACGTGGTACCAATTTAACATCTTTTGTAATTTCTCATTGGTGGATACCAGACCTGGGTTCAATTATTTTCAAAAGTAATTAATTAATTACAATTAAAATAGAAGTGCTTCAATTAAATTACAATTATAACTACTTGCTTTTTACAGAAGTAATTAATTAATTACAATTATTTTAAGGAAAATAATTAATTATATTTAATTATTTGGCAATATATTCACAAATAGAATCATGATGTTTATTGTTACTATCAAAGACATATTAATGATGCGTATATTTATAAGTACTTATTGAATTTCAAAAACCTAAACACCTCAAAGTTTACTGTCTGTCAGTGAACACCATTCACAGATTTATGATGCAGTAGCTTGTTTATAAGTCCTTATTGCATTTCAAAAACATTAATGCTTCAAAGTTACTGTCTGTTAGTGCCCTACTTTGTCTGTTTTATACCCTACATTGAACACAGAGCTTGTGAACACTTCTTACTTACCCACTCTGTACAACTGATGACATCAAATTCTCTTCATCCAGGCTAATTATACTACTAGTTATTGTAATTCAATGGCTTAATATTCATCAATGGTCTAGCAACAGATTCAGGTACAAATCCAGATTACATTTATACCCCTTTAGATGACCAGCAAGTGTGAAATTTATACCTCCAGGTGTTACAAGCTACTGCACAATAACCTGTATTTTTGCCAATATTTAATTGCCAAATGTTTGTGACAGTTTGCTACATGTAATTGAAGAGTAACTGAATTTAATTGACAATTATTTTGCATTTGTTTGGATTTTAATTAATTAATTACAATTAAAATAATTGATTTTGTCTCAATTATTAATTATTTTCAATTAATTGAAAAACTGTAATTAATTATAATTAATTAAATTATAATTGTAATTGGACCAAGGTCTGGTGGATACATACATTTTACATTTTAATATGTAGTTTTTTTTTTGTAAACCAAGGTATCATCATTGAGTACAATAAATAACTTATCTTAACTTAACTACAAGATCAAAATATAATAATGTTTCTAAATGTTGTAAAATTTCTTTAAAAGGAATTTATGATTTATTTTTCTTTATTTCAATGCACTACTAAACTGTCTAATAGTATCAGGGCCGGCCGCACTACAACTTCTAGAATAACTGTCAGTGGAAACCATGAGAAAAGTGTGCATATTGCATATTGAATACAAAGAGATATAAACAAATGTAGGTCATATTTTGTCTGCCTGGTCAGATGTTGGGAAAAGGAACAATGTTTTATGTTTGCTTAAGTTTATTAGTCAATTCAGAGTTCTTCGCCTTAGATCTTCTTGGGTAGGTACCATCTCCATGTTTTGTCCATTTGCTATACTGCCTTGTCTATTGATCATATTATCTTGCCATAATGTTTACATATTTTACTAACTTGTTTAAAATTGTGTTATTTTGTCCATTTGCTATACTGTCTTAAGGTGTTTTTGTCAAGAAGGCAGGGAAATATTTATTGCCGCGGCGGTCCGGGTTCGATTCCTGAATCGGACGTGAAATTTTCTTGGTTTCATAGTTTTAAAAAATAGTTAAAGAACAAAATCTCATGTTATTATGTTCATAATATAAGAAAACTTTTATTCTAAAGAAAAATATTTTAGCCAAAATAAAGTCCAGTCACTTTAAGTCATACGCTTGTTTAAACGAGTCGTCTGATTGGCTCAAATGAAACAAGATTGGTGGAGATAGAAATAGCAGTACTGGAAATCCGATTATACAGATAGATTTTGAATGGGCTGTCATCAGATAAAACTTTTAGAAAGATCGAGAAAATGTAATTTAACGATGGATACGGTATATAGTGTGTGTATTAACTATAAGTACATAAGCATGTGTCTGTATGAAAAATCAATACAACTGTAAAGAGAATGAAATGATTTGAAACGCCGGGACTGTCTGATGTGATTACCTATAGTTTTATTATGTTAACATACAGTATCAACTTGTTTACAGCTGTGTTATCTTGTCAGTTTTCTGTACTGTCTTGTCTATTGACAATATTATCTTGTCAAACAGACATGTTATTATGTTAACATACAGTATTAACATGTATTAATCTGTGTTATTTTGTCTATTTGCTATGCTGTCTTATCTGTTGACCATATTATCTTGTCAAACTGACGTGCCATTATGTTTACTTACGTAATATATTGTTTAAAATTGTTTTATTTTTTTTTTGCATTTGCTATATATACTGTCTTGTCTACTGACCATATTCTCCTGTCAAACAGACATGTCATTATGTTTACATACAGTATTAACTTGTTTAAAGATGTTTTTTTGTCCATTGTTATACCGTCTTGTCTATTGACCATATTATCTTGTCGAACGGACATGTCAATATGTTTACATACAGTATTAACATGTTTAAAGCTGTGTTATTTTGTCCATTGTTATACCGTCTTGTCTACTTACCATATTATCTTGTTGAACGGACATCCCATTATGTATAAGAACAGTATTAACTTGTTTTAAGCTATGTTATTCTGTTCGTTTGATATACTGTCTTGTCTAATGACGATATTATCTTGTCAAAAGGATCTGCCATTATGTTTACCTACAGTATTAACTTGTTCAAAGCTGTGTTATTTTGTCCATTTGCTACACTGACTTGTCTACTGACCATATTAACTTGTCAAACATACATGTCATTATGTTTACATACAGTATTGTCTTGTTTAAAGTTGTTTTATTTTGTCAATTTGATATATTTACTCTCTTGTCTACTGACCATATTATCCTGTCAAACGGGCATACCGTAATGTTTACATGCATTATCAACCTGTTTAAAGCGGTGTTATTTTGTCAATTTGTTATACCGTCTTTTATACGTTTGCTATTCTTTCTTGTCTACCGATCATATTATCTTGTCAATTTGACGTACCTTTACACTGTCATACAGCATTAACTTGTTCGATAACATATTAGAGATTTACAACTTATTTCGAAGCGGACTGCAGACGGCGGACGGCGGACAGCGTACTTACAGTAGGGTTTTTTCTCAAAATATTTAAAGGTTTGCAAGATAAAAAACATGCCTATGATATATATGTTTCTTTTACCTATATGTGTAGTAACTGTTTGCCTTCACTGTTGGAATTATTGATTTGTGATATAATTATCTGTTAATACAATGCATATGTTTGAAATTGTATGGATAGTGAACTGGCTACATTTAACACACGGAATCTCAATTTTCAGATGTCATATTCTATTACTATATAGTGATTTTTAGTTCATGACATATTTCAACGAATCGGCTCGGTAAATCTCTACAATTAGGATGCCCTTAGATTCAGCTAGATTCAGCTAAATTCTGTGTCGCATCTTACTTGCCTTTAGCAGGTTCTTCAAATATCCGTATGGTTTAACATTTTGTTTTGATATTTTGAGACATTTCTGGCGTTACTTATCCCCCGCGCGACTCGAACGATACGTGAAGTTTCGAACCCACTGTACTACGACAATACTTTACCTTAATATGTCAAAAGTTTAATCTAAAACCCAGCTGAAACCGAAACTTGTGAACCTGGGGCCTGGGAAGCACCCAAATTCAAAATTCCGATCATACATGTATTCAAAAAAGGTTTTATGGCCAGAACTTGCATAGAATTGTCAACGAAATTATATTTTTGACTAAGCCAGCTCTAATAGCATCATTTGAGCAAATCTGTGTGTTTATTTGCTACAACCAGCTTAGTAGTCGAGACTAGCATTTTATCATTTTTGACAAAGCTTTTTAGTCGAGTACCTTTTCGAACACATATGATATGTGTGGATACTTTGCTTCAGGTAACTTGGGCAAAACTGTAAACTCATGAAAACTCAAGGTATAAAATATACTCGTATATTGGTCTAAAAATTCATAATGTAGCCATCATGTAGATCTATATAATGATAAGATGACTGGGAAAACTAAATGAATTCAGTACCGTATAAAAGGTTTGAGATGGTTAAGAATATACATGTATTATAACATACTCAGTTACAACTCCGGTAAGTTGCGGCAGAACCTGAGACGTCAATATTTTTCCACAATAATTGACGTTCAGATTTCATATCGGGTGAATGACGTCATCTGTAACATCAGTTTTATGCCTGTCATCGCGTTAAAAAGCTCTCTTCAATGACGATATTTTCAGTTTTACTTAAAGCTAAAGAAAAAATTTGTATAACTTATATAATAAATATATGCGTTTTATATGTATGTAATAAAAATTATTAGATTTGCATCGAGGAATATGCACTCGTTCTTTCGCGGAATAATATTGCGCTCTTAAAGTTGCGCAATATGTCCGCTGCAGAACTCGTGCATATTTCTCGACACAGAATGACCTAATAACCTATAATGATACCACGTGCGGATTGCCTTTTTTTACCGCGGTGCATTTAAATATCACGCATAGTATCGTGCGTATTCAAAATTGTGCGTCGTACAATAGCATTTCAGTGAAGCAAGTGCAATAGTACGAAACACCATGTTTCCAAAATCAATATATACAATATTTGATACCAAATATTCATTTAAGTTATAACTTTTGACAGATGTTTTGTGATCCTCTATATAATTCATATATACAATAAAATGGATATAATAAATCTTATAACTGTCTTTTCTCGGATATTTTAAATGGAAACAGTATTACGGCGTTAGAATGGGATGCTGAATATGCCACTGTTCAGTTATGCATAAATCACTTATATACAGTTTGAGAAAACCCCTATGGTAAGTCCGCAAGTTCGTGGTCCGCAGTACGCGTCGAAGTAAACTGAAAATCTCTATTAACTTGTTGACAAAGTACGGTATGGTGCAGCTATATAATGGGTTGCTCCTGATCTCCAACAGTATAGCAAACGGACAAAGTAACACAGTTTTAAACAAGTTAATACTGTATTTAAACATAATTTGCATATCTGTTGGATAAGATAATATTGTCAGTAGGCATGACGCTATAGCAAACGGACAAAATAACACAGATTTAAACATAAAACAACTTTATACATGACAATACTGTATGTTAACTTAATGGCATGTCCGTTTGACAAGATAATGTCGTCACTAGACAATTGCAAGACAGTACAGGAAATAGTCAAAATAGCACAAATTTAAACAAGTTAATATTGTATGTAAAGATAATGGCATGTCCGTTTGACAAAATAATGGCGTCACTAGACAAGAGAGTACAGGAAATAGACAAAATAGCACAACTTGAAACAAATAAATACTGTATGTAAACATAATGCCATGTCTGTTTGACAAGATAGTATGGTCAGTAGACAAGACAGTATAGCAAAGAGACACAATAACACAAATTTAAACAAGTTAATACTGTAAGTTAACTTAATGGAAGTACTGCTGATCACAACAGTCCCGGCGTTCCATAGTATTTTCCACTAAGAACTACCTACCAAAAGTGATATTCTCAAAAGATGAGTAAGTCAATTCTAAAATGGTCGCTCTTCATATGAAACAGAAGGATTTTAACTTTCATTTAGATAGACGTATTTGCAGTGTATTTAAGTATCTGTTTGTCAATAAATGGAACATAAAATTCTAGACATATTGATTTCTGGGCTGAGAAAACCGTCATGTAACGTATATGTTTTATTTTATATATAATTCTTCCGTAACCTTGTAACCGTACTATATTTACGAAAACAAGGCTGAGGTCTTTACTCAGGTGAGAGGGAGGGGTAGGGGTTAGAGGGGCTAATTGATCAAACCAAGACAAGTGGTTACACTTAAAACTGCTATACATACAAAGTTGTATCCGAGACATTTTCTTAAATTACGCTAGTCAGGATTAGAACTCTCGAATTAGGAAGAATTTGAAAGTGCCTCCCTGGACGGGTGGTTAAGATCACAGGCTTTGATAAACTCACCTTAGCGCAGTGGGTTCAGAATTTGGTTAGGATTTTGAATTATTTCGTTTGTAGAAGACATCCAGCTGGCTTAGAGGCATCTGCAGTCTTCCTCTAAGATTTCAAATTTAAGAGTTGCAATACGACATAAACCCAACAAAAACTAGAAAGAAAAAAACTTCTTGCATGCCAAACGGGGATTTCCGTTAATTTTACCGGTGCTGGAAAAACCCATCTTACACCCCGTGTTCTAAGATGACTCTCGTGCTTTAAATGACGTATTACGAACTAAATATATTTAGGAGATTTATGTAGTTATTTATTTTTTATTTAAAAAAAAACGGAATAAAAATCCAATACCTTGACAGTTCCTCTTTGTTCCTGAAAGTATATTTCTCTATTCAAAACACGTTATTTTATCAAAACTTCATAACGTTACGTTGCAACTGATAAAACAAAACCGGAACTAAACATTGTTATTTGTCTTTGAAACGTCATGACGTCTTTCCTGTTTACGGACGTTGCTTTCCCGCTCTTTGTTTAAATACGCTGCTATAAGAAATAGTTCTATAAAGAAAGCCGTTCGATTGATTTTATTTTTTATTATTATTTCTTGATATCGGTATGCAAGAAATATAAGATTCTTTCACTGGTTATAGGTGCAGATGAAAATATCCGGCTCTCGGGTAACTGTTTAGGCGGTAACTCGGCTGGAGCCTCGTTACCGCCTAAACAGTTACCCTCGAGGCCGGAAATTCCAATCTGCACCTATAACCAGTGAAAGAATCTTATATTGTGAAAGCAGCTCGATCGTTAGAAAGTCGGAGCGTTAAAGAGTTAGAACCCCGTTTGAATTGTACATTTTTACATTTCATTTGTTCTTTGGCATACTGTCAGATGCGGCGATATTTTGTTTTGGTTTTAAAGAGAACGTTACAAGTTACATATTTGTTTGTATCTCTGTAAAGTACTAGTATGAAAAAGGAAACATTCTTACTTGTATGTGTTATTAAAGGTGGTGTCATTGTATTGCTCCAATTTCCTGCTTTTACCATTATTGTAATGTTGTATTGCGTGCTAGCATTAAGGTTTTCGAACGTATGAGAAAGATCACTAGCGTTTCTAAATATTTCGAAAGTAGCATTCCCGATTTCTGGTCGAGGTGATATGTGCAGCAAATACTTATCACAATGTTTGCTACTATCTGGTGTCAAAAATACACGTATACTGTCTTTTGAAATGCTTGTGATACTCCTCTCAGCATCAACCAATGGTTCAGGCCCTGATATGAAAAGATTATTGTAAACATTGACATTAAAGAGGTATAACTTAGTCTTACGTAAATTAATGAAATAAATCTAATTAGCCATTCATAATAAAATTGCACTCTAGTCTGTAAAAGCAAACAATATATTTTATTTACTTCGATTGCAATATAAATATGTCTTAGAAAGAAATGTACTTACTGGTATATATATTCCTGTGATGATATTCCTTACTTGAAACGTTGTTCTTTTCGACTCCAATGTCAGTGTAATATGAAGTTCCAGAATTTAGATAGCCAATAAGAACTGAATTGCTTCCATCAGGTGGAGAATAATATATATTGCTGTTTACAGTGTTGTTGGGTTTTATCTTCACTACTATTCTTAATTGGTTTTTAGCACCACCAGACCATACAATTTTAAAACTCTTCGTTTTAACATTGTAGTCAAAAATTTTAAGGTCTTCATCCGAAGGTAACTCAGGACCTGTAACGAATTGATTTTTACGAAGTCATCTGTTTTAAAGTGAAGCAAAGTATGGAAATAGTAAACAGAAAAAATATGATTTTCCACACTCAGTTGAAATCAATTTTAAAAACATTTTGATTTTCCCTTTAAACTGTATTTAATTTATACGACAGACATTTAACATTCACACGAATCCTGCACTGTGTATTGATATTCTTTTGTTCTCTGCAACTTACAACTTCCTTATATGAATCACAATTGTGGCAAACAAATTGTTTAGATATATTGAAAAAACATTCTGCATGGGAGTCATCTAACTGGTTTATGGAAAGTCAATAATTAACCTAAAGTGTCCAGCTGATGCGACAAGAAGCATTTTCCATGTTTAAATGCTGGAAAACCAATCTCAACAAAAAAGGAGTATACAGCGGAAAATGGCTAACATGAAACCTTAATTGGCATAACATGACTTATGTTCTATCATTTAAATTCAATTCAGTATATCATTACAAAAACTATTTTTACATGGCTTCGTTTTTATGAATAATTCATTTTTTAGATTGTTGCTTGGTACTGCGTATTTTTGCCTCGAAAGTGACAGCAGTCTGCAATTTATTCTGAAATATTATGAGGGTCTTATATAATTATAAATGAATGAAGGCAGATGTATGGATAACTGTTATAAGGTAGTAAAAAGCAAATGTTTATACCATCTTAACAATTTTAAAATAATCGGTAATGATTAAATGATTATTAGGATTATTAGCTTATAGAAGCATGTAATTACTTTACCACTGATATTAGATTGCAGTCTGGTGCTCAAAACAGTGCATATTTTTTTTCATTTATTTCATGTAACTTTCATCTACATGTATCTTAATAATGATATGCAAACATTTAAGAATTTTTGTCGAATGTTTAAGATTCTTATTATATTAAAGAACACTCACGTTGTATATTAAAAGTTTTATAGAATGCTAGTGTTGGAGGAAATGCTTTATTGATATTATCATTATAATTATCTTTCTGTAGAAAAATATCAATTCGTTCAACTTACTAGCATTGTTCTTAAGTCATGGTCAATATCGGATAACCAATTAAGCACGTCACTCTCAAAATATCCGTAGAACATTAGAACATTAGGCTAATAATTCGTTTTTAAATTGGCCTGTTTATGGGCCTGGCTATGTGTTACAGAAGATTGTTAATTTCATAAAGAATATATAGAAAATTTATTTATTACTGTACAGCCCATCAGTTACATAGAAAATAGTTGCCAGGTCAAGGACACATAACTAAACAATCAGTATTATTACCTAGTCAGTACTCTGGCTTGACATTGGTATTGACAAGTTTACTCTGTCTTCGTAAATATGACAAGGAATTGTTAAGAAATGAAGGATGGAGAGCTTTGTGCAATTCCAAACTCAAGAATTTACTGTCATTTATAATCTTTTAAAGGAAATACGCAAAAAATCTTTATTAAAGTATTTTCAGGAAAACCATTTTAATAATTTAAATGTAACACACCTGCTATTCGTTATTTATACATAATCAAAAGAAAGGTCAATAATTTGCATTTGTTGTATGCATTATCTGATTCGTTTGTTTGAAATGGTGTATCATTTGATTCGCCAATTAAATTTATCACTAGCAATGATTATGACAACAAAAGATCACGTTTTAACACAGATTTATTTTCAGTGAATTATATAAATATAAAATGAAGCATATTTGACAATGTCACAGTGAACAATATCAAATACAACAACGTTGGTTAAAACTTTTAAAACAAAAGATAAAAGAAATGTATAGTACTACAGATCAATCAATGACACAAATATTATAATCCTACCCAGATAGATAGATACTATTAGGTAGATTTATTTCAACATAAAATGTCCAATTACATGGCAAGTATGACATAATATATACTATAAACAATACACAATGTATGAATTAATATAGTCATGTCAATCAAAATTATATGTCAGGGATAACTCAAAAAGAGTTTTTAATAAACTCTTATTTCCATTGTGGTTCTTGAGATGTAGTGTTGTATGACATATGAAGAATCAATGAATGAGAAATATTCTGAATTGCCATGAAACATTAAAATGACTAGGTTATGACTAGACTATACTGAAATGGATAAAGCACGTGTAAAAAGCAAACATTTAAATGATAGGACTGTCTATCTGAACAAATGATGTAACAGTTAGATAGAATTTAAAAGATGTTCTTTGACCATGGATTTAAAATAAGAGGTAGATCTGGAATGCCTACTATATTGAGGCAAACTGTTCCACAGGGTGCGCCCCATATAGGCAAAAAGACTTTTTGCCAAAGCCTTTGACAATAGGAATAGCATATCTCTTGCTATCTGACACTATATCACATGGACTGTTGGAACCAACCTTTACGCTGATCCTAGACTTACTACGGACAGCACTGACAGGGGTAAAATTATCACTCATATATGAGGGAGCAAGGTTTGAATTAATTTTGAAAACATGACAAAGAGTAGTTTGGTTCACACTATCTGCAACAGGTAACCAGTTAATATTTGAATAATGCTCTTACAAATCTAACGAGCTTATTTTGAGTGACCTGTAACTTGTGTTTTAACTCTTGAGTTCAACTGTTGAACCAAACAGATGAAGCATAGTCAAAATGACACTGTATAAGGGAAGAGACTAAAAGTTTGTTTGTGTGTCGGGTGAAAATTTCACTTTTACGATACAAAAATTGTAACCTAGCATTGGATTTCTTGATTACAGGTCTAGCCATAGTATAAAAGGACAAACACTGATCAAGGGTTGCACCAAGATATTTAACTGATCTTTTGGATTCGATTGTTTGACCATTGCAGTGTATATCAAGATTGGACTGGGATATTAACCATTTTTGGGACCCAAATAAAATAGATTCAAAATGCAAAGACAGCTTATTACAAACAAGCCATTGACTGACAAGATTCAAGTCATGACTAAAAATCTTTTCGATGTCTCGCTTGTTTTTGGCCGAGAAAGGATTGCTGAATCATCCGCATAATGTAAGTTTGTTCTTTATAGCGGCATTTACATTTACACCTGTATGACTAAAATTGAAAGTCAGAATGCATGTTAATGTATGGTTAAAAACTTGGTGATTAGTCATTTCATTTAAATGCCCATTTTCATGGTAAATATTGGAGAGTTTTTACTTGCTTTTATATATGATGTGTAATATGGTATAAATAACATTATATCTAAATTTCAGCTTATATAATGGATCTGAATTTATTCAATTAGTCTTAAAACATTTTCTGATATCATACAATTTGCAAGTATTTGACAACTTGTTTGCATTGACATAAGTTTTTCCTGTAGTATATAATTGGGGATTAAATATTTATTAATGGCTAGGTGGAGAGGACTATCTACAAGAGCGAGTACATGGAAATTAAATCAGAAGTTTCAGAAAATCATCAATAACATGCTTGAAATGATCAGATCAAATTTATATATAAGCAGTCAACAATAGTTTTAATTGTTTTTCATAATCTAAAAATTTATGTACTGAATCTAAGAAATGTCTTTCTTTTGCCATTTATTTGTTTGTCGTGCCTACGATAATTGTCAAGATATCTGGTGTTCGCTGGGTTAAAAATGAAACAACAAAGTTACAAGAAGTGCTTGCAAAACGCCCATACTTTAAAGGATGGTCTGACTGAGGCAATTTATATTCTCTGACCTTTGAAACTGAGACGTAAACACCATGGGTAATCTACTGACAACAGGTTCTATGAGGTTTGATGGTCATAATCACAAGTGTTCTGCAAAAAATGACCGGAAAATATTTTCAATATCAAGGTTGCTGTGACTGACCATTGAGCTACCTACAGACCCTAAATCAACGTCAGTCATTTCCTGACAACAGGCAGTCTTTGTCAGTAGCCAGCATGCAAGGTCTCTAACAAGGGTCGAAGCGTATCGTAGTGTAAATATACGAAATATTACCCTATCATATATCAATGTATGAGCTACCCTAGCATCTACAGCTTCTCCAGATTACGGACTTTCGTTTTAAACTATAGAAAAGACATATGCCTTACATGTTTATGAATACTATGTTATATCGTCTAGTCGTAGGTGCCTTAACAAGATTAAAAAATTCTTAATAATGAGTTATTCTAACTTCCGACACTAACCGATCTCCTTCTATGAACTGTCTTTAGGCCTCACCAAATTAAAAAGTTGTTCATCGGATTTGCCGCTCGTATATTCTCAGAAACACACACAAAAAAAAATTGTTTTGTTTTTTGCTTGCGCTCGCCCCATTGAAAAAAAAACCAGTCCAAAATGTTTGGTGCGCTATTTTTTACGGACGTAAAAGTGTATAAATGCTTATAATTCCAGTCCAAGATTGTTCTCAAATGGATTTTAACCAAAATAAATACATACTACGCACACATCCTCTATAGTATATCATAACACTTATATTTAACTGCATTAAAGTTATTTCCGCTTTATGCATTTACGGCATTTTCTTCAAATGTTTACTAAATTACATGCTGCAGAAATCGATTTATTTCATTGAAAACTGGATGATGAAAAACATACTAATTCATTTGATAACATCAATCTACATTATTTTGGTAAGGGTAAATACTGACTGATGCATGTCACTTATCTGTTTTCTGTTTCTCTGGTGGAGATTTTGACAGTAAATAACTATTCTAAGTTTCAAATCAAAAACTTTAATAGGTCTAGTAACGCTTACAGAGATATTTGATGTATGAAAAACTTTTTAAAGTCAGCTAAAATTGCTACATTTTCATAGCAGTAAATATTCAAGTCACATATCTATGTGATAAGTATGGTTTAAGGTTATGCATTGTTGTTTATTACATATTTTCTAATGTTCAGCATTTTCAAAAGCATACATTATTTGATTACAGTGTACTGTACGCCAATGTTATTACCTTTTTTTCACGAGTTCGATTTGTTGTGCATATGCAGGTCAGATTTTCTCAATCCCTGGGGAATTATTTTATTATGTAAAAGGGCATTACATTCTGTTTTAAGGTTTTTTATTAGTCAGTCGAGAGCCAAATGAAGACAATTATATTTCTTCGCTTTTCGCTCGATCCTGATTTTCTAAAAAAAAAAGAAAAGAAAAACTATTTAAATTATTTGTTCGCTCGCCGCCTCAATTTTTTTCAGAAAAGAATTCGATGAACAACTTTTCAATTTGGTGCAGCCTTTACCTTTAGTTAATAGACACCCCAGGTACTCGATTGTGATCTCAAATGGTAGCAAGGTCCTATGAATACATGTTCAGTTATCGTATGGCTATATCTCATTGCTATAAGGTTAGAAACAGGTTAGAAACAGGTTAAAAACCTTTCAGACTTTATCATTGAAGGTTCCATGTTTACCGCCGTTTGAATACATCTGCGGATGTCTCTAAATTCCTTTTTGTACTTTTAGCATGTGTAACTGTTGAGTTCTTCTCAACCCGGGGCTAGAGGGCGTGGACGGTAGCTTGTATTTCCACTACCGTCCACGAACAGGCTCAATCAAACCGAGCCTGCAAGATTTTCGTTTCTGTCGTGTTGAGCGACCTGTGAAGTTTCCGCTTTTTCTACTTTATTATCACTGCAGCGTTGTTTGTGCCGTGTGGTGGTCGTAAAAAGTCTCCCCGTACATTCAATCAGGGCTGTTATATTTCGATTTTCTCAGATCGTTCAGCACGTCTTTTATGTCGTGTTAATGGTACTGTTTAGTTTCTCAGCATGACCATTTCGGCCTGGGTGGTTCCAATACTCCCGCTTTCGTAGCCTTGGGTATTGTATAATCACCCCTTGGATATGGTGCCTGCTTTTTAACTTTGTCTTTTGACAGTTCCTGTGATATGCAGGCTCCATAACCTCAGATCCCCTTTCTAAATTCCAGTTTGTTTAGTTCTGCCCGTTGTTTTTTCATTTGGGGCAAACCCATTACTTTATCTGGGGACCAAACGCCACTTTTCATGGAATTACACGCCACAACCCGTGTATCATTGAAGGTTCCATGTTTACCGCCGTTTGAATACATCTGCGGATGTCTCTAAATTCCTTTTTGTACTTTTAGCATGTGTAAATGTTGAGTTCTGCTCAACCCGGGGCTAGAGAGCGTGGACGGTAGCATGTTATTACACTACCGTCCATGAACAGGCTCAATCAAACCGAGCCTGCAACATTTTCGTTTTTGTCGTGTTGACCGACCTGTGAAGTTTCCACTTTTTCTACTTTATAATATTCGAAAAAGTAATATTATTTACATTGTGAACTTTAATCTGTCACCAGATAGAAAAGTCGCCATTTTTTAATAATAACTATGAGATTATACTACACAGAGTGTTTTCGTTAAGCCACACTATATTGAGCAGTTGAGCAAGTATTATCTTGATGAGGCACAGTGGTATAATTTCGATGGCTAAGGTAGAAGAATCCTACACCCAAATCGGGATTCCGAAACAACATCGGCATTCACTACTCGGCCTTGGAGCCCCACTATAAATAATGATACATTTTCTTGAACTTTCTTTTATTGTGTTTAGGTTTCCAAATTGAATTTTATATAAAAGAGGATGTATTATGAACCTCCTATGACACTATTTTCCTTAGACTGTGAGTATGTATTTAATTTACAAAATGTACATGTACTTTCGTTAGCTTTCGTTAGCTTTCGTTACTTTCTGTATCGAAAAATATCTGTGACTTGATAATATATTGGGTGTATCGAGCGCAATAGAAATACTTTATAGATATGTTTGTACAACTGACTTTATTAATAACAAAAGTAAGGTCGTTAATGAGGTGAAGGAAATTGCAAGCATGTACAAAAGATCCTTTTGTTCAAAATGAATTTCATAAAATTTTAACATTACGTAACTTCTGACTTCAAAAAGAAACATTTTTTTTAAACAACACCGTTTTAAAACACCTTTAGACATATTTTGAATGATCTTTAAACATCCCCTCAAAAAAAAAAAAAAAGAGTTTATTATACATGTTGCAGTTTTGGTCTCGGAACACAGCACTGCTTTTGTAAATGATTTATACTCTAATTCTTTCTGGATCATATCACAAATAGAGAAAGAAGCATGGTGGTAGGTATAACAGAATGCATTATTAGGTAAATACAAGTGCAATGTGTGGATATTCCTGCTTACATTTGCTTTTGCTGCTTCAAAAGGTATGTACTTGTACATATATTAAACTCATTTTCCACATTTAAATAAACGGCAGTGTCTCAAATCTAACACCTAAGATAAAAACAATATCACATCAAACACACATTTAAGACTCGTACGCTTTAAATAAGGCATAAATCTATTAACCTTTTCTTGTGTTTGCATGTAATAAGTTTTCCATACAAAATCTGCGGCTTCTTGGATCATTTATTCCCTCTCATGAACAGACTTAGTCAAGCCGAGTGTTCTATAGTTTTGCTTAGTTGCGTGCCGTGCTTCCAAAGAAACTTTTAGCATGTTTTATTAATAATGAAACATTTTATTTATTGTTACTTGTTAGAATCAGTCTATATGATGATTTAACAATCTGGGAAAAGTTATAAAACTTTATTTATATAGCACATTTTCATCATATCGTCACCTTAGCGCAGTTACGGTCTAACTCCAATTTTTACAAAATCACCATTTTACAATTTTGGCTTCTAAACAGACATATACATCAACTAAAATATTGGATATTATGTCCAATGAAAAATGACGACTTTGATAAAATTGCAAAAATGGTTTAACTCCACATGAATATTTGTTTAGTGCAAAAACCCAGTAAATGCTCTTATTGGGATTTGCTCCAAAAATATTGTGTAATATTTATTGGTGCAAAAATGGGTTAAGTGCACTTATATTTGTTAAATTATCAGCATTTTATGAAAAGAGGAGGAGACCGCATTATTTTATCCTGAATATTTATAAAATCACAAGTTTTCGTTTGTTTTCAGCATTACATAATTTAAAACCATAATTAAGGAATTCCATGTAGCTTTGTCTGTCAGACTGAAGATAAAAGTACAGTGAGTTGTATTTGAAGGTGTTTTATTTAATTCCATTATAAACTTTCAAGATTCAAGAAAAGATTTCAATTTGGGTATGAATCACCTATAGTCACGGTGATAGCTCTAGTTAGTGCTGTTTTAACTTCGCCAAAGCTAATATGAAAGTGTAATTATTACATTTGAGCTCCCAGAATATAAAAATTATACTGAAATCATTGGCGATTAACATAATCCAGATAAAACATTGATATCAAAAGTTTCCCCTGCATGCATAGAGTTCATTTGATGTGTTAGCATATATTAATGTCATTAAAAAGCAACAGTTTTCATATCTGCTTTGGTCGCCAAATACCAGTAATCAGTTAATAGATATTGTATAAACAAGTAAATGACGTATTGCCATGCTATAAAAAGTCCCCTACTGGAAGGCACCTAATTTTCTTTACTGCAGTATAACATAATGAACTGATATTTGTCAATAATGTATAAACAATATTGTACTATATATACATTGTATATACAATATGTTATAAACAAAACACATGAATTAAAATTTGTATATATAAAACCCTATAGTTGTTTTCATATAGCATGTTTTGGCCGATTATCAAAAAGGTATCATACATGTATAAGGTATTTATAGTAAAAAATCTATATAAGTCCATACAAAACTCTTTACCAGGTAGAGATAGGTCAAAATACACCTAAAATTGGATGTAACGTGCATGTTGCACCACAGAAAACTGGTCTCGATTTTTCCCTACGGCCTGTAATAAGTAAGTTACAATATAAGCTGTTTATAGTAACAACAAAGGGAAATAATTCTAAAAAACAAAAGTGCCTCATGGAGGTGGACATTTGTGCCAAGTCAAATCTCTTTATGCATAAAGAAGAAATGCTCCGGACCAAGTCATTCTTGAATTTGGCATTTGACCTCTAAGTGTGACCTTGACCTTAGACCTAGGGACCTAGTTCCTGCGCGCAACAATCCGTCTCAAGGTTGTGAACATTTATGCCAAGTTACATCAAACCCCTCCATGCATGAAGAAGAAGTGTTCCAGACAAAGTCATTCATGTATCTGACCTTTGGCGTCTATATTTGACCTTGACCTTCGACCTAGGGACCAGGGGCTTGCGCACGACACTCCGTCTAATAGTGGTGAATATTTGTGCCAAGTAATTTTCAAATCCTGTTTTGCATGACAAAGTTATACACCAGAAAGGAAAAATGTCCCATTGACATTTGATCTCCAAATATGACATTGACCTTTATGCTAGGGTTCTGGGTATTGCGCATGACACGTTGTCTCATTATGGGGAACATTTATGCCAAGTAATATTAAAATCCCTTAATGGATGACAGAGTTCTTGACCGGACAGGAAGAAAACCCTTTTGACATTTGACCTCCTATTGTGACCTTGACCATTGAGCTAGGGCTCTGGGTTTTGCGCATTACACGTCCTCTCATCATTGGGAACATTTGTGCCAAATAATACGTATCAAAAGTTTTTCCGCCGCTAGAAATGTATATTCAGATCAGTCATAATGAATGTCCTTTTAATGATCTCAGAAATAATGTGGGTCATCTGCAGGTCATGGCAGTCTAAATATAATAATAATTATATCCTAAAAAATCTAATATCTATAGTTTATGCAAACAAACCACACTTTCTAAACCAGAATCCTAACAGAAGTAATGTGAACACATTTCGATTTACTCATCTCTATCAAAGGTTATCAGCTCACTGATTCGTTTACATGTTATGTACGCGGATATTGATGACGTCATACACAACCTGTTTTTACAATTTAACATTAAGAAAAAGCATAATTCCACAAATCTCCGATAATCGTGGTAATCCTACATCACCACCAAATTATAAAATTCTTGCATCTAAGTCAAATGTACCACATGAAAGGCAAAAATTGTAGAAATAAAAATGTAAACAAAAGGATCGTGTCAATTAGGTCACGGTCATCCGAGATGGTTGTTACTTACGGTGTGTTACGAAGATGGTCGAAACGTATCACGTGACCTTAGCTTTTTTTCTTAATTTAAAAAAAATTATATATTTATAAATAGAATATTTTATCATTTACATAAAGTATTAGTGTATCACACATCTACGAACAAAAAAAATAAAATATCTTCATGGATGGCAGAGTTATGGACCGGACACGAAACAAACCCTGTTCATGCCATTTTAACATTTGACTGCCAAGTGTGACCTTGACCTTTGAGCTAGGGGTCTGAAAGTTGTGCCAGACACATCGTCTAATTATGAGGTACATTTGTACCAAGTAATATTAAAATCCCTTCATGGATGGCAGAGTTATGGACCGGACAGGAAAAAAGCCCTGTTGACATTGATCTCCAATTGTGACCTTGACCTTTAAGCTATGGGTCCGGTTTTGCGCATGACACATCGTCCCATCATGGGGAACATTTGTGCCAAGTAATATTAAAATCCATTGATGAATGACGAGTTATGAGACCGGACACGAAATTGCGGACGGACGGACGGAAGGACGGACGGAATGACGGAATGACAGTTGGAAAAGCGCATTCCTATAGTCCCCGAAACTGGTTTTCAACCAGTAGGTGACTAATAAACAATGGTGCTTACTGTAATAAACAGCTACATGGTTATTGATTGCACTTTTAAAAGTAGGTAAGCTGCTGAAAATTGCAAAATGCTATTTCTGGCCAAGTGCAGAAATTGTTGATGCTTCTTTTATTTGAATAAAATCTTTAATTCACCTAAGCTGGATAACAGGATTAAGTAATTATTTTTCTTTGTCAATGAAAATGGATCATTATATCAATTTGCATTCTAAATACATTGTGTACATTGTGTACGTCAATATTCACCTGTGATAAAGCAATATTAATGCGCTTTTATATACATAAAATAGCATAATTATGATTTAATACATAGGTGACTGCACAATAATTTAGAACTGGTTAAATGTATGAGTAAAATCAATCACAACATTTTTGATAACAGCCCTGGTCAAAATCAGAATAGTTTTTTGTAGCCAGGATGTGGTATACATGTAGTTTAAACCTTTTGATGCACACTTTCTTAGAATGATGTCAGATCCACAATGAGAACAAATCTGTCCATTCAAGAAGTACAAAATACATTATTTTTATAGCTCTTTGGTCCATTCAGCTATAAAAAGGTAACCACATGCTTTTCACTTTTATACAACATTCAATTTCAAGGTGCATATCCATATCGGCGGACGGTTTCTTTGCGTCGGCACCGGCGGTTCTTTGTTATAAACAATGTCCAGGTCGGTAGAGGAGGCGAAAAATAGAGCTGCCATCCATGATCATACTCGTAGGTATGCTGCTCAACATAAGTAGAGCATGGAACATTAGAATGTCTTTACTATGTATTGTAGTGTTTACATTTTAATTACCAGTGATTTCGCTCGCAAACTCGATGAAATTAGTTGATGGTGTACTGACATGGGACACTAGCTCTACCTATTCCATGTCCTTAACGAGTTTTTGCTTTGATATCATACATATCAAGCGCACTATTTGTATTCATTTTTCAATATTCTTCCACAAAATACTGATAAATAGGCCGAAATGTAAATGGCATTGTTTAAAACCCCTTACTTTCGGTTTTGTCGGGGCACAGACGGTCTCTCTGCACACCAGTTTTTGATGCAAATGCAGAGTCTCTGCATTACGCACAGGCAGGCTTTATGCTAACGACTATTTGGACACATTATAGCTTAATTAATTTGGTGTGTAGATCAAAAATCAGCTGAAAATGAGTTTACTATTGACCCGTTATATTACTACAATTATTAAAAAAAAAAATAAAAGATTTACGTTAAAGTGACAATTTTTCTATTTAGATGTATGATTTTTTTTTATTCAACCAGGAACCCTGAAGACATCTGAAAAGACACAGGGCCGATTTAAATTTCGGATGTTTAAGCTTCGTTTCACAAAATCTACTAAATATTTGTTTGTGTTGTGCTATGAACAGCCGATTTACACCAAGAAAAGCTATTTTGAAAAGTTGTTTCTCCTCTTAAAGTTCTTCCACCAGTATCGGTTTCAATTGTTCTACAAGTGTAAAATTAATGTTGCCTTTTTGTTCAGTTATTTTCATCTTTCTTGTGTTTTTTTTTTACTTTTACGAATGTAGATATGGCGAACCGTTTACACTACCAATATAAAATCATGAAGTTCGTACATTGATATCGACCCTATTAACAATAAAACAACCTACCATTGTTCAAAAACCTACACAGTCTGTGTTATTTGGAAACAACAAAAGAAAAACAACACACATACACACACAGAAAAATATAACTAAACTACAACAACAACAAAAAAAAAACAGCTTTAATTTTACACTCGTAGAACAAAATAGACCGACAATGGCGAAAGGAATTTAAGAGGAGAAACAACAATTCAAAATAGCTTTTCTTGGTGTAAATCGGCTGTTCATAGCACAACACAAACAAATATTTAGTAAATTTTGTGAAACGAAGCGTGCATGTTAAGGTTTTAAATCTGCCCTGTGACTTTTCAGACGTCTTCAGGATTGTTAAATAAAAATCATACATCTAAATAGAAATATTGTCACTTCAACATAAGTATTTTAATATAGTAATATTATGTGTCGATAGTAAACTCATTTTTGACGTTTTGAAATAAGGCGTGAAGGTTGACAGTTAAAAAATGTCAGATCTACACACCAAATTAATTAAACTATAATGAGTCCAAATAGTCATTAGCATAGAGCCTGTCTGTGAATAATGCGGAGAGCCTGCCTGTGCATTAAAAACTGGTGTGATGAGAGACAGCCGGTGCCCCGGCAACACCGAAAGAAAGGGGTTTAAAATAATTCAATTTACATTTCCGCCTATTTGTCAGTATTTTTTGGGAGAAAATTGAAAAATGAATGCAAATAGTGTGTTTGATATGTATGATATCAAAGCAAAAACTCGTTAAAGACTGGAAAAGGTGGGAATAGTGTTCCATGTCAGTACATCATTAACTAATTTCATCGAGTTTGCGAGCAAAATCGCTGATTATTAAAAAGTAAACACTGCAATACATAGTAAAGACTTTGTAATGTTCCGTGCTTCACTTATTTTTGAGCAGCATACCTATTATTATCACCTGGGCATTGTTTATAGCAAAGAATAGCCGGTGCCGACACAAAGGAACCGCCAAATATAGCAGATTTTGCAAAGAGTCCTCCGATATGGAAATGCACCGTGAATTTGCTAATGCTTTTTGAAAAATACTTCATAACTTTGAATTTAATTGTTCCTTTTTCTTTGAACACCATGTGTTGCTGCGAAAAAATCAACAACTCAAGTTTACCTTGGATTATCATTCAACAATTTATACAGTTTCTATGTATAATACAAGTGTAAAACAATAAATTCTAGAAAAGTTTGATTATTTCAGCTCTGTAAAAATGTACCTGCATGCATTATTAACATTATTAAGGATCTTTAGGTATTTTATGGAAATCTAACTGAAATATTATGATACTGTTGGCACCAATATTTAATTTTTGCACTACCTGGAAAACCCTTACTCATCAAGAATACTATAACATTGCCTGGACGTAAATAGACCTAAAACAAGCTTAGAATTTAAGTGCTTTTTGTATGTTGATATAATCATTAAGTTTCAAAATCATGAGAATGTATGAATTGACACTTGTACTATTTATCTATTTTTAAAGGACTGAACATTACTACGTTTGTTTGTACATGGATATAAACCACACTGGGACATCTGACAAATCAATGGATTGCGCTAGCAATGTCCAAATGTGATTTATACTAGTATAAAGGAACAACTATCCTTATTTAGCATACCTTACTACAAAAATATGAAGTTCCTTTCCAGATGTATAAGAAAATATTATAAATCTTCCACTATCGATCTTTACAATAAATAGAGAGAACATTCAAAAAGAACCGCCAACAAATTGTAATTTGTCCTCTGATAAAAGTACAGTTCCTGATGCTAATTTGAAAATATCCTTAACTCTAAGAAAAAAACTACACCAGAGTTTGAAATTTTGATGGCTGATTTTCAAACATTTTTTATGTTTCTTGCGAACGACATCAGACTGCATGATCAATCTTGCAGAAAAGGTCGCCCTAGATATTATTTCACCAATGTTGTTGATATAAAAATAAACATTAGTTTCTCTCTATAGAAAATACATAAGGAATGAGCATATTTTAATTTAAACCATATTTTGAGATATTTATTGCATCAAATGTGTAATTTGATTAATATTGTGATTTAATAAAAATGCAACAAAATCTTGTTTAAATGTTTCCTGCTCAGAACTAAACCTCAGGTGTGTAATAAAAGGTATACAGTGTATTATATCCAGTCAGACAGCATATACTATACAAAAAACTAAAATACTGAATTTCTCACATTTATAGTTATTTATATATTGTAATAAATTTGATAAGAGGCTGTTCATAAAAGTAAAATTCTGAAAGCTAAAGTGTGTTTTTACAGATAAAAGTTTATGTATTTTTTTTTGTTTTCCTTAATTTAACGTCGCACCGATGCAATTATTGGTCATAATTATGGCGACTTTCCAGCTTTGATGGTGGAAGAAGACCCCAGGTGCCCCTTCTTGCGTTATTTCATCACGAGCGGGTACCTGGGTAGAACCACCGACCTTTCGTAAGCCAGCTCGATGGCTTCCTCACATGAAGAATTCAACGCCCCGTGTGAGGCTCGAACCCACATCGATTAGGGGCAAGTGATTTGAACTCAGCGACCTTAACCACTCGGCCACGGAGGCCCCCAGTTTATGTATGAACAAAATCAAAACATTACATAGTCAGATTAGTTACAATTTCTTATTTTTATTAAATGTCCGACTATATGTCAAAAGACATATTTTACGTTTTTATTTGATAAATAACAGAAGTTACTTGACTAAAAAAGTAGAATGAAATGTTTTAAGAATTTTATAATGAGAAAATATGCAGAATATATTATAATATTTTTTTACAAAAATCATATAAAAACCATTAGTCTTTTATTGGACAAATACACTTTTGTGCAAAAAATGGATAAGGGCTCTTAACCCAGCATGAACTTCAGCAACAGATTGTGCTATTTACATTTTTCTAAATAACTCTTTTTTCACACAGAATTTGATACATGTGAGTTAACAAATCATAAATAAATTCTTTTCAGTGTGCACAGAAATATTAATTCAGTAGCTTCATAAAAATGTAACAAAACAAATCAGTTATTTGCTACTCCTGAAAAGTTTGAAAATTGGAGTTAACCCGTTACTGCACCAAGGTGAAGACATGTACTCATTTAAAAGTAATTCTTAGTGTTTAAACAAATACAACTAGAAAATCTTGATTAAATATGAGTATAACAAAACTGACACAAAACGAGCAAGACGCTTCACGCTACTAACTATTTCAATTATTTGGACTGTATGTCTGTTTCAGAAACCAACAAAATTTAGTGACAAAATTTCCTCTTATTTTGTCCTGACAATTTTGCGCGTTTATATTTATTGCCAATGTTTCATCATTTTTTTTGACGTTTAGTTTCATTCCTCTCCTTTCTACTCAGATAAAATCAGACATTTTGATGAACTACTTTTCTTATTTCTTTTTGGTTGAATTTACATAAAATTTGTTATGATGAAGAATCTTCTTTAGTATTTGATGTTTTTGCCCGTGACATTAGAATTTAATTTTTTATCGATCAAACGATCAAATCCATAGCTTATTTGTTGCCGACAAATGTCAAAAATGAATTTAATACGGCTTAACATAAATAAAATATTTAAAGGCGTTCAAATGGTTTGGCTGTGATGATTTCTTTTGTATTTTATATTGAGTGTGCATACCGTTGAGATAAGCGTATTCTAAATAAATTTGTCTGCTTGTTAGTTGTTCTGTGTTAGATATTTTCAACAGAAAGAGATAGAGTAAATGAAATATTAGAACGTACTTTAAAAGCTAGTTGGATAGGAAACAAACACGACTATCAACAAGACAAATTTAACAGACAAAATGGCACACAAACAAGGGCAAAATCTCTTACGACTGCTTGAAAATATTATGAACACGGTCGCAACCGCATCCAACCGGCTTCAATCTTAGCAGAAAAAAGATAATGTGAAAAAAATCCAAAACGTCAACTACAAATATTACAAATATGCACTAATTGGCTACAAGAATTTGAAGTCTTATCTATAATTCATATCTGTTGAAAACCCTGTTTTAATTGAAAGGCTAGTATGGCCGATTGTATGAAAATATAGACCGTGGTTTAAAATCTAGATCCGATAAAATGTTATGGAAAAAATAAGCTGAAAATTAATGAGATTCAAACAAAAATGTCAGGATAAAATTGCACAAGTGCCATTACCTGCACCACTACGATATATAAATATACATCTTAAATAGTCACTCATACTCATACAGTAAATATATCATTTCATGAATGAATACTTTTCAAACGAGTGAATGAAGTATTGTCATTCAATGCAAAGTCCCATAATGGAAGGCTCATAATTTTTTTACTACTGCAGCATATCATAATGATCTGATATCTGTTAAATGATATATAAACAATATTGTACTATATATACAATATGTAACACAACACTTGGATTTAAACTTGCATATTCAATATTCTACAGTTGTTGATTGAAGCATCTATAAATATAAAAAACAATTTTGGTAACATTTCATTAAAACTGGCTGGAAAATATGAGAAAAAATGCAAGAAATCATCATATTATTTAAAGTGAAGTAATTCTTAAGAAAATAACCAACAATATTTTTTAATTTGGTCCATATGACACATGAGCTTATATAAAGATATTTTACAGGCTGTACAGGAAAAAATCAATGTTGACTTTTTACCTTCAGTTGTAACCTTGACCCTTGCACTAGGGGTCTAGGTATTGCACACGGCATATTGCCTCATTTTGGTAATCATTTGTGTCAAGTAATATAAAAATAACTTAATTGATGAGTTATGGACCAGAAATGAAAAAAAAAATCCTATTGACATTTGACCTCTCACAGTGACCTTGCTCTTTGAGCTAGGGATAAGGCGTTGCGTAAGACAAAATGTCTCAGTATAGAAAACATTTGTACTAAGTAATATTATAATCTCCTCATGGGTGACAGAGTTAAAGATCATACAGGAAAAAAAATAGACATTTGACCTCCAAATGTGACCTTGACATTTGGGTTAGGGGTATGGGTATTGCAAATGACAAATTGTCTTATCACGAGGTACGTTTGTGCCATGTAGACTGTAGTATTAAAATACCTTTAAGGACTGTTGAGGTACTGACTGAATATGAGAAAGCCCCTTTGGCCTTTAATTTCCAAGTGTGACCTTGACTTTTGCATCTAAAGGTCCGGGTTTTGCACATAACACATTGTTTCATCCAGGGAAATATTTGTGCCAACTGCTATTTAAACCCCATTTTGCATGGCAAAGTTATAGACCGGACAGGAAAAAAACCTTTTGGCCTTTGATCTCCAACTGTGACCTTGACTTATAAGCAAATTTCTGGGAGTTGCACATGACACGTCATCTCATCATGGGAAACATTTATGCCAAGTAATCCCTTGATGGAATCGGACAGGAAACAGATCCTGTTCATGTCATGTTAACATTTGACTGTCAAGTGTGACCTTGACCTTTGAGCTAGGGGTCTGAAAGTTGTGCATGATACATCATTATGATATACATTTGTGCCAAGTTATATTAAATTCCTATATGGAAAGCCCTCCAATTGTGACCTTGACCTTTGAGCTATGGGTCATCTTATCATGGGAAACATTTGTGCCTCGTAATATTAAAATCCCTTTATGAATGACAGAATTATTAATGGACACGAAACTGCGGACGGATGAACGAATGGACGGGATGAGGGACTGACTAGTTTTCAACCAATAGGGGACTGAATATGTATCAATTTAGCTTGAACATTAAAATCACCCGGTAGCAAAATAAACACAGGCATACAAATGCACTTACTTGTATATTCCATAAGTAGATATGCGGTTTCACTTTGTAGTCCAGCTAAGCAGGAGTAAATGATCAAACTGTACAAAGTCCCAGCTTTTAGATTAGTGATAGTGTAAGTGCTATTGCTTGTACATAACACAGTTCCGTTGTCATTCGTCTGTATATTGCAGCATTTATCTTCTGAGCTTTTGTACTGGTTAATTTGCGCTTTTTCATCTATCTTTTGTGAAATGTATATAATGTATCTGACTAACGCCTGCTCTTTGTCGCGGTATTCTATCGACAATGTAATTGATGAATTGTCTCGTTCGGATACTGATGCATTTTTTATTCTCGGAGGTCCTAAGTATGACAAACATACTATCAACAAAAAGCATCTTTCATTACACATAATATTCACCGTTTTTCTCTTTAACAAAGTCAGTTTTGAATCACTCTTATATGGATCAAACCTTTTGAGGAATCTTTGTAGTAATCATTCAGTCCGGTTTTCCCTCTGACTGGGACGATTTTACGTCTGGGTTATACCCCTTTTTAGAGTCTTTGACAGTAGCACATTTATCAACATAGTGGGATGAAGTGGATAGAATTCGTCAACATATTTTAATTTAAACTATTAAGGCACGGGTTTATAAGGGGGATAGAATAAGTTTGGTTATAACTGTTCTTGTCCAGACCGTTTTGATTTCTTTTGTTATATTTTACAAGGACTTTGTTTTCATATCCGCTATGCAAAAATTTACTAGATCATTATTTTGGAATCAATATGGCCAACTAAAATTTTCTTGTTCCATATGCTTCTCATTTTCTTATCTATTGAAAATCTATAAAATGTACTTGTGTATTCGTATGTGATAAATGCTAATGTTTGTTAAGTTTTGAATCCATTTCCTCTGCGGGGTTGAAACCTTCGATTGCGGTAGAATTCCTTATGCGAGGTAGAAATCCAACTGACTTACCGAATATTTTTGGTCTTACCAGGTACCTAGCTATAACTGTAGTAGTGCCAAGAGAAGCATTTGGGCTTTCCTTTAACGTTTAAAACTTTCATATTCCCAAGTTGTTTTCGTGTGACATAAAACCCAACAGAATAGAACCCAGTTTGTCTTATGTTGTTTATGTATGTAAAGAGGCATAAACATCCTTTTGTTAGCTAAGGAAATGGGAAACATATATGTAACTTTGATACAGATAAAGAAATACTTACTGGTGTAATTCGAAATCATTAAATCGTTGCTGTTGTGTTTTCCAGCAGTCGCAATAAACAAAAAGGTGTAAAGAACGCCACCAGTTAAATTCTGAAAAGTTGCATTACCATACGACGTGTCATTTCTAAAAATTTCTTGCACTGAATTACTGTTATTTGCAATCCAGATCTGGTATTTATCACAGTTTTTATCCGTACGAGGATTTATTTGCACTGTAATGCTATGTTCGGTTATTTCAGTTATATTAACTTCTTCCAGATCCACATTTTCTGGCTCTGAAAATATATTGATATGAAAAGTAAACCATTTTGTGTAGTAAACATCATAAGAAAAGTGTAATCGTAGTCACGCCTAATTCATTCACAATATATGTAAATACATGTGTATTTTCGTTGATTGTTTATTATAAGTGACTCATTATTTGGGTTGATTTCAGGCTTTAAATATTGTGCAATAAAATATTTTGTGTTTTAAAATATACAGAGTAGGCTATTTAATACCATTAAAAGCAAATTTATAAAATACCTATGTATAGGTAAGTTAAGAAATAATAATAAACGATAATTGATTTGCTCTAGCATATAAAACAATAAATACGTTCATATGAAAAGACCATATCAAACATTTACAGTGTTTTATAGTTTAGGACAGCATAAGCTGACAGAGACATGTCACAATTCAATCTTTCTAAAGTCCCACTAAGTAATGTCATAAAGTATGACATTGTGTTGTCCTACTTAAGAAGTTAAATATCATTATTTATTCAAAAGACATTTTTGTTTAATTTTATCAGTAAAATCAGATTATCAATACATTAAAAATTCAAGAATATCCGGACAATACTGACACAAAACACATATCACATAACACATATCGAGAGTGATAATTTCAAAATTTATTTTTACTGCATTTACGTTATTGGGCATATTGGTTGTAACTGTTCTTTTTAAAAATAAAAGCATTAAAGCCAAATCGTAGTTTCAGTTTGTTTGTAGTGATATTCTACTCTTACACCAAACTGTGAATGAAATGAATTGAAGTAAAATGAATTTTTTGAAATTGTGCACTTCTACAAGTTTCCTGCATGTCTATTGGTCAATAGACGTCACTTGAAGACAGGATAAGTTTCACATCTTGCTAGTAATTTTCCGGTGTAAATTTTGATTTAAACAAAATGGCTGCCACATCGTTGGTGTAATTCAATTAAGTCTGATTGTTACAAACGTATCTCCATATATAGATATCATATTCGAAAATAAAGTTAGTATTTTATTGCCTTTTCGAATCTCGTACTTAGTTTAGGTTCGTTTATATATTGGGGAGTCACGGTAGATAAGATCTATAGACATATGTATGAACTTGATCGACAAAATGTTTATTACTCTCCATGTATATCATATGTTAAAAATTCTTTACATTAATTGCGTTTTGCTGATTATTTGATTAGCCAATATGTTTTGTCTCCCTTGCATTTTAAAATGCAAGCTAACAGTTTTTTACAGAAGATTATATCTGTTGTCAAGTAATATTTACCACCTTCCTGGTTATAATGATTATTTTATCTTATGTATAATGGATATGGATATCATTAGCCCGCCCGCTTAGCTCAATAGGTAGAGCGTCGGTCTACGGATCGCGGGGTCGTGAGTTCGATCCTCGGGCGGGGCGTATGTTCTCCGTGACTATTTGATAAACGACATTGTGTCTGAAATCATTAGTCCTCCACCTCTGATTCATGTGGGGAAGTTGGCAGTTACTTGCGGAGAACAGGTTTGTACTGGTACAGAATCCAGGAACACTGGTTAGGTTAACTGCCCACCGTTATATGACTGAAATACTGTTGAAAAACGGCGTTAAAACCAAAAACAAAAAAACAAACAAACATGGATATCATTGAATTGTGATGTATGCAATATTTGGATATGTGTGTATAATTACGGATGTTATGCATTCATGCTCATGTGTTTAGTGTATGTGAATTGCTAAAATGATATTTTGCTATAAAAAGGTTATTATAAATGTATAAAGCTCTAAGATAAACCTGTAACTTGAAACGTTGAAATCGTGTTATAAATTAAACTATCGTAAAGCACTTTAACTCTGCAGTTTGTAGTAGGATCATCTAATGTTCGTGCAAAATAAAGAATTTAATAGATAACGGGATGAAAGCCGAGGTTACAAGACATTTCAGTTTGTTTGTTTGTTTTGGGGTTAACGCCGTTTTTCAACAGTATTTCAGTCATGTAACGGCGGGCAGTTAACCTAACCAGTGTTCCTGGATTCTGTACCAGTACAACCCTATTTTCTACAAGTAACTGCCACCTTCCCCACATGAATCAGAGGTGGAGGACTAATGATTTCAGACACAATGTCGTTTATCAAATAGTCACAGAGAACATACGCCACGCCCGAGGATCGAACTCGCGACCCCGCGATCCATAGACCGACTCTCTACCTACTGAGCTAAGCGGGCGGGTCACAATACATTTCAGACATCGTAGAATCTGATAATTTTCTAAAAGATGATTTTTATTTCTGATCAAAACCTGTATCAATGAGCTTTTATGTTTTGTGTTTCAGTACAAATACAATTCACTGTGCATTTTATGTCCGGTGTTAATCAACTATCAACAAAACATGGTGACCTGAAAAATGATTGCAAGATTCCAGTCTGCACGGTCAGTGAGTAGCTTTGTTAATTTACAAAATGTGCAGATTATAGCATGAAAGTAAAGGGTAATCGTCAAGATAAAAGTCGTTACACAGTTTGTTGGTTACAGGATAAGGAATATACGCTGTTTCGGAAATCTATATCAGCCTCAAGCTCCGCCCTCGTCTGATATGGATTTCCTTGACAGCGCATACCCCATATGCTGCAATCTGACTAAAGTACATCTCCTATTAGGCTACGCATAGGATCTGAGAACGGCCTATTCATAGCCTCGTTCTGACGACCCTTTCGCTAGCCAATCAGAGCTTAACTTACAACATCTTGCAAATCTACCTGTAGCCTTGACTTTTGATATTTACAATTCTTATGTCGTAATGTGTCCGATAGCCGGTTAGCTCAGTCGGTAGGCTACTTGCTTTGTAAGCGAGGGTTCCCGGGTTCGAACCCTGGAATGACTGCACATTTTTCTTAGTCTTTGACATTCGAACAAGTCGTCTGATTGGTTAAAATAAAAATAGCAATACTGGAAATCCAAAATATACAGAAGACGTATGTGAATGGGTCGTTCTCAGATCTTCGTTTAGAAGATCAAGTACTTTAGTCAGATTGCCGTATGCTGTCACCAACAAGCAGTGTAACTTATACGTATGAACTATTCAAAGTGAAAAATATATAGAGGATATTACATGAGTGTCTTTCTGTCTTGAATTTATTAAATGATTAAATAGAATAACAAAATGCGAGGCTTCTCAGAGCATATATTCAATTCTGTTCACCCAGTTTAATAAATTTAATGTGGAAAGTTATATTTATTACATTCTAGTCGTTCTTGCGGAAACATCCAGAATTTTACTTTCTTTTACTATTGTAAACAAGCCAATTTGACCAACGTCTCCCATACACGTCGACGTCAAAGCTTTATTCCACTAGCGTATTATTAATTTCTTATAATGACTTTATTTCACTCCCGTGACATCAAACATGTGATTACTTATAGTAAATATGCATGAGGAAATAATACAGATAACGGAAACATTGATAAGTATATGACTTACTTGTATGTTCTGTTAGGTTGTATGATTCTGTGCTGATAATATTGTTATCTGAGTAGTATATCTGTACAGCATATTTTGTTCCAGATTTCAAGTCGTCGATCTTTAAAATATTGGATCCTTCCACGTTTGTCTTGTACTCCTCTCTACCAGATGCACTTGGTGGATGAATTTTTGCCAGCATAATTGTGTTTTCTGTAATTTTAGTTGCACGGATAGTGAACGAACGTGTTGTAATATATCTAACTGGGATTGTTGGCTTTTCATCTGGTAATACTGGGTCTGTTAAAAACGAAAATATAATATCTAGTAAATATTGTAAATCATGCTTGTAATCTGTGTATTTATGTATTTATTGATAGAGAGAACGAACATCGGTCCGTCCGTCCGTCTTTCCGACCGGCCGCCTATCTATCTGTCCATCTACCTAGAACAGATAATCGATATCAGGGGAGACAACAGCTTTATGGTGATTGATATTGATGAATTTTGTTTTCTCTGGGTATTGTTATCTATATGACCTATGTGTTATTTCAGTTTCAAATAATATAAAAGAAGTGGTTTTTTAAATAAGAAATTAAACAAACCTTAATTGACTGGCGTGTCACTTCAGTTACAAACATTAATAAATTAAGGGACGAAGAGACTCATAAGAAATAAAATTTATTGTAGAATTTCACATTTTTTGTCATATATGCATTGTGAAAAACAAATATTATATTTTATCAATTGACATTACTGAATCATTTTAAACTGATAGAAACCGGATAGAAGTGGAGTAATAAACTCATACAATTACATTCTTGATATTGAAAACATGACAATATCAGTAATTGCAATGACATTTGTATTTCTTGACTATAACATTTAAGATATAATACTCTTTCAGGAACTCAAACACATGTTCCTTTTTAAGTTTTATCAAACCTTTGATACGACATTACAGATTTAAGAATTTGTTTTAAATAAAGCTGCCTTAAAATATGTGTTAAAGACTTACTTATCCGAAATTGTGTATCCGAAAACTCGCGTAATGTCATGATAGGCTACTTACCGACCTAGGTTCCTACATATACCAATATATATAACTACCTACTTAGCTACCAACTATCTACCTATATATCTATGCCGCAGTGTAAATCTTCAGTAATCGATTTGGGAATACAATACGTATTTTTTCTTATTCTGTTTGAAGATTTATTTTGCTAGTGACATTTACACATGATAATTCCCATCATCAAAAAATCCTTTTTCTCAACGACCCAAACATTTTTGATTAAAATACTATAGCTTTTCAAAAAGATTTGAAAAATAATGGCTCCCTTAATACTGAATATATTTATTTCTGTAAAGATTACTACTCAAAACTTGATTTGGAGATGTTGGGTAAAAAACAACAACAACAACAACAACAAAAAACATAAAAAAAAACAAAACAAAACAATAACAAAAAACAAAAACAATAGGGCCGTGACGGCCGTATATATCCCTCACCAGAGTTGATATGTGCTACTGGCCTATTTTTTACCCCACCCAAGCTAGTTTCAAAGGGGTAAATTCAGAAATAGTCAAAATCGGCCCAACTTCAAAAATCTTTGAAAATCTGTCAAATGAAACATACATATGTCTTTATTCATATTTCATTACTGTAATTTCCTTTTTTGCACGTTTGTCGCGTTTTCCGGGCTTTTTATCATGCCTACCCAAACACACTTTTGACGTCATTACGTTTGATTTTATTTAACGTCATGTCGTTGTACAAAACACGTATATATAGTCTTATCCATTTTATTTGTAGTTTGCGCATGAACTCCTAATATCCAATGGACAAAGACCGTTGTTCACATTTTTCTTGCTTGTAATAACATGACAGCCGTATGACAATATGCTTAGTCGCGAAAACATGTGACAAATTGACAATTCGGGAACCACTCATATAACTCTAATTATAATACTTTACCCGTGGCAACAATCAGTAACGTTGAAGTGGAAAGTTGAAATGATGTTTTCTACCATTTTCAGGTGTTATCCCAACCTACCATATGTAGGTCAGGTCTCGTGTTCACAAAACATTTTCAGTCTCGGCTGAGATTGATAATGAAACTTTATTTGTCATTTATATCTAAATAGTGTGTTTAAAACTAAATTTTAAGTTAATAACCATTTTCAAATGAATTTTCAGTATTGATGGTCAGTTTCAGTTGGAATTAAGTTTTGAAGTTTTAGAAAAATTGATATTGAAATTTCAAGCTCAAACTCGGCTCAGACCGAACAATGATTTGTGAACACGAAGCCAGGCTAGCCAATCTTGAACACTGCGCGACCTCAAAGTAAAACAGAAATAAAAAATCTTTCTGTGACTACGTATGTCCCGGGATAAAATGTAAGACAATCGCTATTATGATAATGTAGAGGATTTTGTTTCGTCCATTATATGGACTATTCTATTTTCGTACATATTTTAATTATCATCATTAAAGCAATCGTTCACTGCTTGTAGGTGAAGTCGGGAATATTCGGGTTAATTTATTGAGCAAACTACCAAAAGTACCTTCCGCGCCTACACCAAATGCTGTATTCTTTTTCCTGCAAACCGACATATTCAACAAAGAAGAAAAGAAATATTATGAAAGAAATTTTAGAAAATACTAGAATAAACAATTGTGTGTTTGATGTGTATTACTTTTTAACATTCATTACGAAACGAGTTTTTCCGGCGCCAGCGGAAAGACTGAGAAATATATAGTTACGATGTGCAAGAATTGACAATATTGTAAATAGGAACATGGAAATCTTGAACAGTCTCAGCATTCCTTATATATTGACCAAAGACGGAAATAAAAGTTAAGACATATTAAAATTGTTAGTAGAAAGTGTAGATTCTTTTCAGAAAATCAGTAACATAGTTACATTTAAATAATACAATTCGCCAAAATTATATCGAAATTTTGCCTAAATAAAATTGAATCCATATTATGCATTGTAAATGCAAATCTAATTATGAACTTAAAGAAGTTATGACAGTCGTTTATACATGTTGCAAAGTAGAACGAACGCAGGTGCAACGTATGTTAACGTGCCTATCCTCGAAATTTTGTTTTTAGACAGAATATCATATTTCTTGACAATAAAGAATTTCACATACAAAGTCAAACTTCAGACTAAACGTATCTGTATTAAAACTGAAATGCAGTAACATTTCCCTACAAACAAACGACAAGTTTAATAATAAAAAAACCCTTAAGATTACGTATCTCCAACATATGGTAAAAGATATTTAAGGTATAACACAGAATACCAATTTTAAACGATGACAGTCATGACCTCGGTCTTGTATCAAGACGCCGGACTTAGAAGCTCTGGATTACAATTTCATTCTCCAGCTCCTTAAACGAATCCCATTTACAGGAACTTTGTGTGTTTTATGCTAAATATCAACGTTTTTTTCTTGAACTAGAATCCAAAACCTTAAATAATTTACCATTGTTCAGGAGTAACGCGGTTGAAACCAAGGTCAACCTGTTTTACACTAATGTAGAAAAAAATGAAGATAACTATTCATTTTAGTAGATAGGTGCAACATTCAAATTAGTCAGCAGAAACAAGAGCGGCTCAAGAGGGGGCGACCTCTTTAAAACCTTGCGGGTATGCATTTTATAACATAAAGTTGAAACATAAGTAATTCAACACACAAAATCTTTGGCTAGTTTCGCTCGTAAAAATATACATGTAAATAGTATTCATAACTGCTAAAGGTCTTGAACGAAAACTGAGTTTTAATCAACCTTCTTTTTTTTACAAATTTAAAAGCTCACAATGTGAAAGTCAAATATAAAGTCCCCATGTGTGTGAAGTATACGCTGGATTGAATCACTAAGGTGTATTTGCGTATGTTTTTTTCCAAGGGGGCATGTCCCCATTCTGCAACCCCGCTATACCATAATCAGCCCATTTAACATTTCATTGAAATGAGTAATTGTAATTTAGCATTATGTGAATAAGACTGGGATGCGTACAGAAGGATACCTAAAATTTTAGCCAATTATTGTATCATCTTAAATAAAAAAAGATTAAACCTTTTAAAAATGATATATAAAATACGTCATAGAGTAGATCTACCAGATCTAATAAACGAATGTGGACTAGAGTTCTAGTAAACAATTTAAATAAGCCTAAACGTTGTTTCATTTTCGAGTTAAAACAGATTTAAGTAGGCTACATTATTGAAAGAGCCTGGTTACCTGTAGGCCCAAGGCCTAACGTTTTTTTTTCAATATTTTCTATTCAATATGAGTTCAAATTTAGTAATGTTTTAGGAATAAAGATGACCTTATTCAAGAAAAATTACTTAAAGTACTGAGAATACACAAAGAAACATGATGTAAATATCTTCCGAACATAGCTTACCTTCCGTTGTGTCTGCGTGTGAACAACGAGCAATTCGTTGTTTTCGTCTCATATGTTTCAAAGATAATAAATGTCTTCTACAATATTTATTTTATTTTATTTTGTTGGGTTTAACGTCGCACCGACACAATTTTAGGTCATATGGCGACTTTCCAGCTTTAATGGTGGAGGAAGACCCCAGGTGCCCCTCCGTGCACTATTTCATCACGAGCGGGCACCCGGGTAGAACCACCGTCTTCTACAATAACTAATAAGAACCGGCATATAAACATATTAAAATATAAATTCATGTCAGACAGCGGCAATAAAATAGTTTTGTCTAGTTACTGTAGCAGTATTGCCTGTGCCGTCCACATTGCAATTTGTACTGGCTAGTTTGGTGGGAAATTACACCGTGCACTGGGAATGTTTATTGCAGCCATTTCCTGTCGTTTTCCAAATATACCCGGTACCATTTCTTTCTACCTTATGTCGTATACCTACATGGCACTGCTAAATAAACCTAAAAATAGCAACCTATTAATTTTAAAGAGGTCATCAACATAATTGCCCCAACACTGCTCACGTAGATGTACTACGCATAATTTGCAGTTTTTGAAAAATGCAAGAAAGTTTTAGCAGAAGACTGTATTTCAAACTTGGCTAAACAGCAAGCATTTATTGAACGTGCATTCATCTTAACTAGATAGATCTAGAAAGCCTATAACAAGCGAGACTTAAACTTCGATTTTTTAGGTACAAGTTAGAATGCAAATAAAAAAAAACATCGTATTAAAATGGAATTTATATTTATTTACCAACGTTAGAACTATTCGAGACATTCAGGCAATTCAAAAGCAAAACATTTTGTTCATTTTGCCGCATATGGTATTGATGGTGCGTGATATGCGAATAAGACTGTAGTTAGGCTATTACGCAGTGATACTACGTCATCAAGTATACACGTCATGATGCTTGGTATCTTCCTGGAATAGTATACAATGTGTATGTATAAGAAGGAGAATGTTATCTCTTTACTTCAGGATGAATTATGAAAATAAGGATTAAAATAATTGCATTCAGAGCTTAACCGTTGCATGCTTATGAAACATACGATTTTGTCTCTATGTTTCATTAGTATGTTTCGAATTTCGCCTGAAATTCACCGAAGAAAAATAGATTCTGTTGAGTGGAAATTGATGTCTACACTGGACTGTGATTAACTTTGACGGGTAACTTTTGGATTAGGAAACTAGGAGCTTAAAGGAACATTTACATCGCGTCATATTCATATAACTTGTAAGTACTTAGACCTAATTTTATTGTTCTAAGTTTAGATATTGACCATGAGTAGATCTACTAATTTTCGGAAGTGGCAAGTCGATTATCGTTTTAAATTAATGTCTTGATTGAAAGTAGATTTTATTTCCATTTAGGATAGACACAATGAGAGATAATTTCTTGAAGTTGACCATATTAGTAGATCTAAGCCCCTTAATTTTTAGAAGATACTCACGTAAATTGTCGCGATATGTCTACGTAACGCTTGAATTACGAATGAATTCAGGCACGTTTTGTGTCAAAATAGGCAACGGAAAAGTTCAATTTTCACCAAGAGCACAGGGCTCGACCACAAAAATATTACCATATGTACGGACAAAATACAATTGTTATTTAAAAAATACTTGCTATTTTGTGGTCGAGGCATGTGCTCTATACGAAATTTCCGTTGAAATGTGGCGAAACCGGTGAAAATATCCAGAATAGCCGTTCAGTACCAAGTTACCCCTCGCAGTTTTCATATAAAAACTCAAAAGATTTCATCAAAATATCTAGCAAATAAGAGATCAATAGTTCAACTAACAGAAAATATGGGTTTTATCAAAAAGTGTTAAATTTTAGAATTCGTAATTTTCTTAGGCCGATTTCAAGCCTTCGTGGTCTTTGCCCTTTAACCTAGAGATAATCAAGACAAACACTCTGACCAAGTTTCATAAAGATTGAATCACAACTGTAGCCTTTAGAGTGTTCACAAGCTTTTCCTTTGATTTGACCATGTGACCTAGTTTTTGATCTTAAATGACCCAGATTATAACTTGACATAAAAATCATCAAGACAAACATTTTGACTAAATTTCATAAAGATTGAATCAAAACTGTGGCCTCTAGAGTGTTCACAAGCTTTTCATTTGATCTAACCTGCTGACCTATTGTTTGACCCACATAACCCAAATTCAAAAGATCACCAAGACAAACATTCTGACCAAATTGCATAAAGACTGAGTCAAAACATTGGCCCCTAGTGTGTTCAAAAGCTTTTCCTTTGATCTGGCCTACTGACCTAGTTTTTCACCCAACATAATCCAGATTTAAACTTGACATAGAAATTATCAAAGCAATCATTCTGACTAAATTTCATAAAGATTGGATCACAACTGTGGCCTCTAGAGTGTTCACAAGCTTTTCGTTTGATCTAACCCACTGACCTAGTTTTTGATCCAACATAACCCAGATTTAAACATGAAATAGAAATTATTAAAACAAACAATTTGACCAGGTTTCATTATGATTGGATAACAAATGTGGCCTCTAGAATGTTCACAAACTTTTCCTTTGATCTGAACTATTGACCTAGTTTTTTTTACCCCACATGACTCACTTTCAAAAGTGACCTAGAGATCATCAAGACAAACATTCTGACGCGGTTTCATAAAGATTAGGTCGCAAATGTGGCCTCTAGAGTGTTCACAAGCTTTTCCTTTGATATGGCCTGCTAGCCTAGTGTTTGACTCAACATGATCCAGTTTCAAACTTGACCTAGAAATCATCAAGACTAACATTCTGACCAAGTTGCATAAAGTTCGGATCACAAATGTGGCCTCTAGAGTGTTCACAAGGCAAATGTTGGCGCACGACGTATGACGCACAACGCACGCCGACGGACGCCGGACAATGACAGGTCACAGTAGCTCACCTTTGTGCTCTGGTGAGCTAAAAAGCAGCAAGAATTTGCTCGAATTATTTAGACTCGTATCATAAACTTTCGGATTGTTTATGACTTCATTCTCATAGAAACATAACGTACATAGTATGTACCCTCAGATATAAAGCGAATGTAGAGTTATTTTTACCGGTAACATTCCAATTTTGTTCGGGCAAATGTATAATTTCATAAATCATTTTACATTTCGGTGCAGATCCGAAAGGATGTCATGATTAAGGTCCCCTGAAACTTGTGACTTTTTAAAGATTCTTTAGCTACTAAGGGTTTTTATTGACTGACATGTCACTTCCGTGCAAATATAATATTTTTTGTTCCTTGTTGTGTAAAGTGGACCCGATAATCACATTTTAAACCATATTCATTCCTAATACATGTACTATATATAACTGGACAAAATAACAAAGTGACAATGTAACAAAGGTTTTGATTTGTTCGCTATTTCTGTAAACACGAATTACATATAAAATGGCATATGTTGATACTATGTAGTACCTGACATATTAAAAAAATCCCGGTGCAGTCTTGGTAAGAAAGTACATTTCTCCGTTATGATTTGGTCATGCATTTTTAAGTATAGTATATTATCAGAGCGGCCGCTGCCTTTCGCATTTGGAGCCAATGGCTCAAACTTTGACTTAAAGTGGCTCAAAAAAATCTCGAGTGGCGAAACATTATGACTCCATATATATTTTCATTTTTTCCCACGGTGTGCTATTGTGTATTTGATCCGGAAGCGTGGTTCCCGTTTCGCGGGTCTAGGGTATTCTCCCGCGTAGAAAAAACCGATGTCAAGTAATCAGCTATGCGATGACGCATGATTAAACAGGTGTGTATATTGCATACTGTTGTGACACGTGCGTGCGAGTTAATTGGAAGAGAGTTGGGGAGACAGATGCGATCAGTTATCAAAGAAAGCACGTTTTCAATAGAAATGTTTGAAGTATCCGTTACTGTTTATTTCAATTGATTTAATTATCGATGACCCAACCAATTTTACTGATCAAAGAGCGGCGAACCATTTGTTTGAAAAGGCTGTTTTCCACACGATTTTTCTATTCTTTTTTCGACATTAACTTAAATCAGATAATATTTACGGTAATTGTGACCTATGTATACTTGATAAACAATTTTAAAACAATGTCGTCTGACATGACATGACGCCACGGACCTGAGCTAAGTCAGTCAAAATGACTACAGTCTAAATATTTATTCTGATTTTCTGTTTAAATGTTTATAAATGAAAACAGATATCTAATTTTTTGATTATGTAACGGAATAATTGGCAACTTGAGTGATATCTATTCACATTGATATGTATTAATTGAGACCCTTTCCGAATTCTAAGAAAGCCACTTACCAAGATTTTTTATTTTGTAAATCCTAATTTTCCTGTATTTTCAAACATAATGTAACATTTAAATCCCAGTATTGAGTATCATCCGACACATTTTGTGACCAAATTGAATTAACATCTTGAAATAAACACAGGCACATGGCGGCTGAAGTTCAAAGGAAAGGTGCTGATCGGTATTTGACCTTTGATGTAGGATGAAAGTAAGCCCTGTTTGACAGCTAAATGGTGTGATGTATGTGATGTAATTAGACCTAATTCTACAACATCTGTACAATTTGTGCATAACCTAATACACTTTTGGTGTAAAAGATGGATTTGCAGTTGAAGTGCTGTGAACTTTTTACGTTTCTTTTTCCTTACTAGTACTTTAAGGAACTAAATCACAATTTGACATGCATACACATATTTCAGCTTGAGTTTAAAAGTGAAGCCTTTCAGTTTTCAAGCCTTAATTTTCACTAAACAGAGACTAAAAAATAAGCATGAGAAGCTTCACAGCTGGTCAAAGTCCCTCTCGTCTATACAGACCTGGATTCAAAGAGGTGGGGCTGGAGGGAGGCCTATGCTCCTCTGCCTCTAGTGTCCAGAGAAGTTACTTTTATTTGACAAAGGTTCGACTAAAAATGCACCAGAACCCACCGTTTCACACTTGTATTAAAAAAATTCCTGGACCCTCTATCTTCAATATCTACCGCCAAGAAAATATAAAACACAAAAGATATGATATTAAATAGATAGTAAGTGTAACAAGTGTTATGTTGTTTATTTTATATACATATCCCATCTTTATGCATTCGAGTCACTGAATGGAACTATTTCAAAGTTCAGGCCCCTGTGACCTTTACTTTTTGACTAAGAGACCCAAAAACTATAGGGCTCCTCTACTTCATTAGGTGTTATCTTGATTTTAAGTATGACGGTTAATTCTTGCTGAAGTGTTTCCCAAGTTACTGGGAATAAATTGTTTTAAAGTTCAGGTTCCTGTGACCTTGACCTTTGGCCTATTGAGGGTAAACCGTTTACAATATTAAGGTCCTTGCGACCTTGACCTTTGACCTACTGCTTTTTACCATATAAATAGTGTTTAAAGTACTTTACAAAATGGACCAAAGCAAAAAGTTATTTCCTTGTAACTTATCTCCGTTCTTGTTTGGTGAGAGTTCTGCTTGCATATGCTACAACACGTTCAATTCCATCAATGTTTTGAGAAAGGACACCAGCTATGGATTGATCACTAGTAGCTTGGCAGATTAAGTCATTTATTCGGGAAAATACTGCCTTTGGTGATGCAATCATGAAATCAGGCATCTGTTCTCGTCTGAGCCTCTTTCTTTCAAAAAGCCCGTTAGCCACTTCAAAATTCAAAAAAGCGGCCATTTTTCAAGATTTTGATTTTTGACTTGAACAGACCTAAACCGAGTTCTTTTTGGTCAATTTTGAGGAACAGATATCTTTTTAGATGTTTTGAGTGTGCAAAACCTATTTTTGAGACACAAAAGACTGGTTTCAAAATCCAATATTGTGAGTTTATTTCCAAGATGGCCGCCGTTTTATGTAAAATGTTTGATTTGCCATTAATAGTGACGTTCCTAGTTACATCAATTTTAATGTTATAGTCGAATAACATATTTAGAGTGTTAAAGGACAATTTTTGTCTCGCCTGCGACTTTAGAAACTGACGGCGGACCAAGGCGTAGTTTTCCGGGCGGGAAGGTGATGACGACGGCGGTGGTTGCGTCAACGTTAAGTTTGTATATTAGGTCCTTTTCTCAGAAACTACTCTGTTTATTGGGTTGAAACTTCACACATGCGTTTGTGGTTATTAGGCGCTGTGCCTGGCCAAGTTCCATAACTCTGACACAGATTTTAACAAAATTATCTCCCTTTTTAACTTAGAATTTTCAACGTTAGGTCTTCGTATTAAGGATTTTTTCTCAGAAACTACTAGGTTTATTGGGTTGGAACTTTACACATGCCTTTTTGGTCATTAGGCACTGTACCAAGCCAAGTTCCATATCTCTGACATGAATGTTAACAAATTATCCCCCTTTTAAAATTAGAATTTTAACGTTAAGTTTTTGTGTCTCTACATGGAATATGATTTAATAATGTCCCTTTATGGCCGTCACTGCTTGATTTATCTTGTGGTCAAACTTTAAATAACGCATACATTTTTAAAATTAAATATAAATATATGATAAACAGAAGACCAGCTTTGTGTCATAGGTTAAACAATGCAGATCTACTGTACTTGTTTTCTCTGGAATTCATGTCTCAGGACTTTATATTTTAGCAAGCTAGTTGTCACATTTGCAGCTGTATAAATTTGTAAACGGGAGTCCAAAACGATAGCATTTACACCTACCACAACATTGTTTTACATGCATATTTTGTTAGTTCTTTACAGCTATCTGTAACTGGTGGAATCGGAGTCCAGTGCATCTTCCAAAGGTCACCTTGTTTCTCCAATCCCCATTCAGAAGGATTTTCGACTTCCGTTTGGCAAACAATGCCTGTCCCAATATGCAACCAGCTTAGTATGCAGCACGCTTTGTGTGTTTGGCAAGGGCTCTTGTGTTGGGACAAGAGCATCATATGACGTCTGTTTTCGGGCAAATATGTCCAGTCTGACGCCATAAATATCTGCTACAGAACTTGACCTGTCTTTCATAAAGATGACAAGCATTTTACGAACCACCTTGTTCTCATTAGATATCACTGGCCGTTATACGCCTAAGCTCTTAAAGGCATCTGTCACTTCCGGACAAACATTCCAAGTTTGCCAAACTGTCTTTTTACCTTTTCCCCAGAAACCTGACACTACATCAAAACTTGTAAACGCATGAAAGAAAGCAATGGGTGGGAAAAGGTGGGGGGTTGGGGTAATGTTGTTAAAATTCATGCAAGAATATGGAACTTGGCTTTGTACAGTGCCTAATGAGTGTGTGAAGTTTCAACCCAATAAACCTAGTAGTTTCTGAGAAAAAAACTTAATAAGAAGACTTAACGTTGAAAATTCTAAGCTTAAAAGGGGGAGGGGGGGGGGGGGGGGGGGTAATTTTGTGAAAATGTATGTCAGAGTTATGGAACTTGTCTTTGTACAGCACCTTATGATTACAAAGACATGTGTAAAGTTTCAACCCAGTAAACAGAGTATTTTCTGAGAAAAAACTTATAACCTTAACGTTGACGTCACCGCCGCCGTCGTCATCGCCATCGCCGTCGAAAAAGTTACTCTTTAGTCCGCCGTCAGCTCCAAAAGTCGCAGGCGAGACACTGTCCTTCAACACTCAAAATATGTTATGGGTTCATAACATTAAAATTGATTTAACGCAAGAGTTAATGGCAAATTAGTACCTTTGATAAAACGGCGGCCATCTTGAAAAAAGGCGCCATATTGGAATTTGAAACCAGTCTTTTGTCTTTTGTGTATCAGAAATAGGTTTTGCACACGCAAAGAATCTTAAGAAATATTTTTCTCAAAATCGACAAAAATAAATTCTGTATAGATCTGTTCTAGTAAAAAATCAACTTCCTGTGGCGGCCATCTTGAAAAATGCCCGCCATTTTGAATTTTCAAGTGGCTAACGGTTTGTTTTTTTTTGGAAAACATTGGCTCAGACAATTATACATGCCAAATTTCTTGCTTGCAAATAATCTGCCCAGCTACAGCATCAGTGTCTTAAATGAACAGCTTAGTGAAATCTGGATGATTGAGCACTGGAGCATCAATCAACTTATGTTTAAAAGATAGGAATGCTTGTTCAAACTGCTTTGACCATAAAAGCTTTTGACCTTTTACGGAAAGCTTGTGAAGAAGTTTTGCAAGTTCAGAAAATTTCTCAATGAACCGACGATAATAGGAACAAAAACCGAGTAATGACCATACCTGTTTAAGAGTAGTGGGTTGAGGCCAATTTTTCACGGCTTCAATCTTTTTGGGGTCCGTCTTAATTCCTTCTTTTTAAATGATATAACCTAAATACTCAACTTCACTAGCGAATAGTGGGCATTTTCTTGGTTTTAATTTTAAACCAGCTTCTCCTAATCGTGCGAAGTCTTTATCCAAATTCTGGACCATGTCTCAAAATGTCACTATTATGTCATTTAAATATTGAGACAGATTTCCTAATTAAGACCCGCCAATACCTTTTCCATTAAACGCTCAAATGAGGCAGAACAATACAGAGTCAAAATGGGAGGACTTTAAATTCGAATAACCCTCGCCTGGACACAAAGGTCGTTTTCTCTCCGTCTTTTGGATCTACCTCTAGCTGCCAGTATTCGCTATTCAAGTCAAATACGAAAACCATGTGGCACTGGACAATTGATCTAATGAATCGTCTATGCGAGGGATCGGATACGCGTCATTTACAGTGACATCATCTAATTTTCCATAATCTATGCAAAACCTTTTGGTGCCATCTTTATTTTTCCACCATAACAATGCCGCTTGCCCAAGGACTCGAAGACGGTTGAATGACATCTTGTTCTAGCATGTTTTGAATTTGTCTATTTGCTTTCTCCTGCATGTGAACTAGCATTTTTCGTAGAGGTTGTTTGATGGGATGGGAATTTCCTATGTCGATATTATGTCTTATAATGCCCGTCCTATCAGTGTCAGTATCAGACTTGGAAAATGTATTAGAATGCTTTATAGAAAAAATCAGCTACATGGCGGCATTTTGTCTTTGTAAGCCCTATAGTAGTTCTTTGATAAACATCTGAAACACGTTCTGGGACTTGATTCGCGTGTTCTGGGACTTGATTCGCGTGTATATCACTTTGCGTCTTTGCAGTAACCGGGGATATTTGAGACACGAGGCTTAAATTCGCAATGTGTGTACCTGGGTAGTATTTGTCAATTTCTCGACCTAACAGGAACGGTATTTCCGGCATGCACAAGTGCTTTAGCTACTAGGTCTATATTGCATTTTTGTAGTCATGTAATGGTTCTATAATACCAAGTTCATTTTTTCTTGAAGGTGGTATAGAAAGCTCTCCAGTCACTATCATTTCTGAATTGGGGGAATGTAATACATTTCTGCAACAGCTACCCTGTAGCAACCTAGGTGACCAGCCTGTACCATTTGACAAGGCAATGGTGTTTGGGTGAATGTCTAATTGGCAGTTATTGGCTTTCATAAAGACTAGACCTATAATGCCATTAATATCTATCTCAACAATAAGGACCTCTGTAATTACATAGATTCCATTGATGTCAAAAATGACTGATGTTTTGCCTAGAACGTTTGCAGTGTATTGTGGTGTAGGTGCTTTTTGTCTGGAATATTGTGAATTAGTATTATCCGAAATGTTTCTCATAAAGCCCTGACTTTCCATTTGCTTTCTTTCGGCACTATTAAAGGCATCTAGTTCAATTGCATGGCACACAGCGTCATTCAAATCAATAGGTCGTGCTTGCTTGACACGTAGTCTCATATCTGAAGAAATCAATGCATCTATAAACTGTTCTTTAGAAAGAGTCTCCCTTACGTCGGCAGATACTGTAGGATAGGCTAAATTCGTTTGCCTAAAGCTGCTAATGTCTCGGAAGCCTTTTTCGACATTCTCTTAATTGCACTATATAAATCTCAGTCTGGTTTGGAGGAGCGAAACGCTCCTGCAATGCCTTTGCCAATTAGTCAGATTTCTCTAAATCACCAAACACACCCTATGCTTGACCCCTTAAAGATACTGCAAGATACATTCCTTTTTCTGTGTAGGACCAATAATTTATTTTCACACATACCTCAAAATCTGCTTTGTAATCCATCCAACTACTAGTACTGTCGTATGTTGTTGGTTTAACTTTTGTTCCTTGGTTTTTCCCGCATTACTGACGGAAAGGTATTCTGCAGAAGGGAGTGTTGCCTGTTTTTTGTCATGTATCATAGAATGCTCGTCCGTAGTGGCAGTGTCGGTGCTTCCGCACACTCATTTCTGGATCACATAGCTTTTAATCCCATTGTCGGTGTCTTGGTACTTTGTGTGATAGATGGCCTAATATTTGGTTTAGGCATATCATCTTTTTTTTTCTGTCGTGTCTTGTTTCGTCTGGAGTACTATGTATTGGGCCATCAGGCACAACTTTGTCTAATTTATGGAAAAATTCTGCAGTGTTTTCCAAAAGGTGAATTAGGGATCTTTCGAGGACCACATGCCAACAGCTGCCTATCTAAACCTTGTATTTCTAATTGCAATCTAAGGCTTTCGTTATTCATCTCTAAAATCTTTAACCTTTGCATTAACTCTTCCATGTTTTAAAACACCCGAATGACTAGTCATTTTATTTTGAATGTATATCAATGATTAATTCGGAGGTTGCGATCTGTCAATTGTGTCTTTGCGAGGACAGTTTTATTGAAATGCCTTACAGAATTATTCACAAAATATCCCACCGCTGCCACCACTTTTGTAACACTTTCGATGGGTGCTTATATTTATCTGAGCGGTCTAGATAAAAATACACTAATAACAAAAAGACAAGAAAAAGTATTAGAATGCAATACCACTAAACTGAAAGAACTTAAAATGCCGTATATATATATTTTTTCTAATGACTTCTTGTCAAACTGATTTTATAGCGAAATGCCTATATTTCTCAAGTTATCTGCTTAGTGATTTAAAAAAAATGATTCGAAAAAGATTATCATATATAAGAATCAGAAAAATAATTAAAAGATACTTGAAATGCCAAGAACTACAATATATAAAAAGAAAACCCTTAGCTTACAGCAAAATGCCTACCTAAAATAATTACCAGAATGCAATGACACAGGCTTCTATGACCAATAAAGACACAGAATGCTCTTATCTGGTTTTGTTTGTAGGAATATCAGTCTAAAGTCCTGGTGCAACTAGTATAATAAGCCACAAAAGACTCTTAAAATGCCACTAGAGTACTACGACCCGGGCCTCCAATGCTTTTCAATATATTTAGCTAAAGAATGCCTTTCTTTTACTTTGAAATTGTCTACTTGGCACTGTCGTCCCAAAGTCCCAGCTTGACTAGTGCAACTTATAATTAATCAAATAATTAATTATTATCGATGTGTCTCCTTCGAATTCCAACAGCGAACTGAGAGTTATCTAAAATGAAGCCAAGTCCTTTGACTTACTTCTTGATCTGCGCATGCGCTAACAACCTTATACATAATCAAATGATCATATATAATTGTTGATAACGGATAACTATGTCAATAAAAAAGATTGGTTTTTTGATCGTCATAACGTGGGCATATCACATTCACAGTAACCGCGAAATACCTTTTGGCATGATGGTAGTAATGCGCCGGTATTCCTCCATGGTCCACTCAAATGTAGTCCCTGTCACTATATAGTTCCAGCAAGTTAACAGGCATTACATTTTTGGTAGAGATAAACTGCATGCATTTATGTTCATTAATTACCATCTATAGTGTGTTTGAGAGTCATTTTTAGATTAGCTTCAATAGGACAAAAGGGTGTTGCATCCGACCATAATTGAACAGATATTGTGTCTTGGATGTGACAGTGATATTCGTTTTTGCTTTTCATGTATACAACAGAGGTGTTCTGAGAAAAGTCGAAGAGAAATGATGCTAGGCCAAAACCTTTGCTTAGGTGAGTATTGATCTATGCAGAACTGTCGTAGCCATAGCAACCAAAAGTAAAAATGTTAAAGACATTCTCCTTAGAAAGCAGGTGGGTTCTCTGTTCTTTGTGAACTTTTACACCTGAACATCTTCTTTGCCAAAACTATAAGGCTCAGGCCTTAGGCGTTATGCAGAAATGTCCCTTGGATGTTCTATCTAATTCCTTCAAGCCATTCCTTGTTTTTCCAATATTCATTGTTTTGTCTAGAAACTTCACAACATAGTTATTAATTTGGAAAAGGTCTTTGCTGACATATAGTTTTATCCCCATTTACACAATAATTCTATTACCTAAAGTATGTTTATTTCAAAGATAAATCACACTAGGTAAATGTTAAGATCAGTATTGCCTTTGGTAAAACTCAATAGTATGTAATTAAAGTAGGAACTTCTGTTTTGTAGACATGAATGGCGGAGCATTCAGAACCAATAAAATTTTTCAAAGCCTCAGTCGGGGAGAACACCATCTATAGTGAGTTACAAGCGGAAGAAACAGGGGCTCTTTAGTAATGGGTGATTGAAAAGTTTTATGTATATGATTTAAAAATTCCTTTATATGTGGTGAAAGTACTGTACATATCACTGTTTGTAATAAATGATTTTCCAATAAGCATACTCCATGTATGAAGAAAATAATGGGGTTACATTGGAGTCATGCATATTTGTCCATCAGTATGTCTGTCCATTTATTATGTCCGCTTTTTATCTTTTTAACCATTGGAAATAATTTCATATAACAAGCATCACTATTGTTGACCTCATTCAGACAATGTGCAGAGCAAGGTCACTAGGTCAAAGTTCAAGACTTTACATGCAAACTGGGCCGGAAATAGGCATATTTTACTTGATTTTGTAGGAAAACAGGCAGAACACACTAAACTTACATATTGGCATATATATTACCTTTACACAGAATAGAGTATAAATCTTCATTCTCGAAATAATGAACTGTATAATTTATTACTATGTTGCTATTCTTACATTTTTAGTATCCGAAAACTCGAAATGAGATCACTTGGAAAATGAGAGGTTTGGATGGGAATTGCCTGTCTTGTCTACCATGGTTGTATTAGTCAGAACTTATCTAAGACAATTACTTGGTGATGTGAATGGGTAAATACGTTTTATGAATATGTTTTAAATCCAAATTATGTACTTTTCTGTAATATTGTAAAATTTAATAATCTTTCTTAAATTGAAACAGCAAGCAAAAAAGCCAGAAAACAGAGATATGGAAGCATAACACTATTTTAGCAAGTTAACTGTATTTCTGCATACACTCTCATGTTTGAATTGTTGATTGTAAAGTACAGCTACATGTCCAACTGATTGATAGCTGAGAGAGTCATGGTCACAGACACTGCATAACTGGATCACAGACCTGCATGTCATAGCACAGTATAGAAATAGGTGTTGGTGAGACTAATTAATTTATTAACATTCACATCCTACATAGCCCTTGAGATTATTTACAGTAATAATCCGTTGACACTACCTAAACCCAATATAGTATTCCGTTATCTGTAATTGATACTGAAAGAAAGAAAGAAAAAAAAGGCCAAGGAAAAATTTTAAAAACCGTACTAGCTGAATTATTTTTTTTTCTTCTGAGATCTTTAAGTATATACATGTATACTAGTATAGTAGTATTGTTGTAGATCTGAAGGAGTCAGTTAATTTTAGTAGACAATACAGAATACACAATGTGATACAAGTGATTTCACCAGCGATATTATTAGTACAGAAAGGTGTACAAGAAATCTAAGCTATATACACCTTAGATTATAGCTACTTTTTGTTGAATAGCATATACCAGGTAATTTTAAAGCAGATTTTGATTAAACTTTTATAAGTCAAGTGCTGCTTGAAAGTAAATCTTGTCTAAAAATTCTAGCTTTAATATAGTGTCTGGTCAGATTGAGTGAACTGTGTTATAACTTTATAGCTTTAAAGCAGATCTTGCCTGAAATATTATTAGTCAAGTGCTGTTTGAAAGTTAATCTTGTCTAAAAATTCTGGCTGATAGTGTCTGGTCAGATTGAGTGAAAAATGTTATAGCTTGAAAGCAGATCTTGTCTAAAATTTTATTAGTCATGTGCTGCTTGAAAGTAAATCTTGTGCGGATATTTTGTGAAGACCTGCGGAATATACAGTGAAGATTCTTAGAACACAACCTTCTACATTTGCTGGGGAATTGCGGAATACAGAGAAAGGTATCCTGAAGTGTTTGAATTGACTTATAAATAAAAGCAAAGAAAACTTTAGGGTGTTGTTTAATAAACTAGTGACAGTTTATGTTATCTGGTTTAGTTTGTCTTGGAGATTTCTTTTTTTGAGCAAGAAAGAAAATTCAGGAAAAATTATAGTAAAAGTACGGTGTACTGTTTGGGTCAAAATAGAATTTAAAGAAGTTTGGATTTTCATCTAAAATAAATCTAAAGGAGTTATTACTTATACTGTATTTCAAGAAGAGAGTGATAAGTTACTATACTGCTTACAGTAAAGGTATGGTGGGCTAGTTTGACCATAATTGAGTTTTATCAGTTCTTAGCAAGTGCCTCTGATTGTGATTTGCAGTGATTGAATAGTTTATTGCTGTACAGAAAAGTATACTGTATAAAACAAATTTGACCTCACATTCTATGGTGTCATAGAAGGGACATATTGGACAAAATACTGATTTATAAAATAAACTGTACTGCATTTTTTTGTAATATCTCAAGCCAAAATTATGGATTCTACATTTGATATGCCGGAAGTAAGGGAGCAAGAGTTAGAGTATTTTGTTGATATTATACGCCGTTCAGGAAAATATCAAATCTTTTCTCACAATAGTACCCCTGTCCCACTCAGAGGAGAAACAATGAATACTCCTGAAAGGGAATATGCTGAGAGACAATTGAATGATAACCAGGGAAACATAGAATCAGGTGGAACTGAGTATAGACCTGCACATTCCTTTTCTCTACTGAACCCTTTTACACCTTTGTATGAGCAGGCTATTGGTAGAAATACTTCTGCTCCTACAAACCCCTTTACTCCTTTTAAGCATGACTTTAAGGATCATGGCACTGCAAGTCCTTTTACAGACAGAGTTTTCCTTCGTCATGGTGTAGTGAAAAGAGGCTCTACTTGTTTTACTGAGGGAGGACAGAATCCAACCTCCAGACCACTTAATTATGATCCTTTTACAAGTATGTCGCCCCAATAACCCATCCCACTCCAAGAGACTCTTTGTACCCATATGGAAGCAGCTTTCAGCAGCCAATTCAGTAATCTAGTTCAAGAGTTCCTAAACTGCCTGAATTTTCAGGTGAGGGTAAGGATGGTGATGACTTTGATTTGTGGAAGTATGATTTAACCTGTTTAATCAGAAATGGTGTATATCCACAGCATGTAATACTTGAAGCTATTAGAAAGAGTCTTAAAGGAAAAGCCCGTACGGTGTTACTTAATTTGGGAGAAGGTGCCTCTGTCTCTGACATTAATGATGAATTAGAGGGTATTTATGGCAATGTGGCCAATAGTGAAAAATTCAGAGAGAAATTTTACTGTGCTCAACAGGAGCCAAATGAATATATTGCAGATTATAGCCTTAGACTGGAACAGTTACTTTGCAAGTCAAATATTGATTTAAACAAGACCACTAAGAATGAAATATTGTGTAACCGTCTTTGGTCAGGTTTGCGAGATAGCGAACTGTATCTGGCTATAAATTTGACAACACAATAGACTATGGTGTGCTCAGACGAGAGCTGAGACAGATTGAACAGGACTTGCAATTAACTAAAAGAGGCCCAATACATACCCCTGTTTCAGACCCTGAGGAAACTCAAACACTTGAGAATCCCAAACCATGTAAGACCAAGGTTGAGCCAGCATCCCAATGTATGTCATCTGTTGAAAACAAGTTGCTTCAGCAGTTACAAGATTTAAACAGTCAGATGAGAGAGTTGAATACCAGAGTTGGAGTAGTTGAGAAAGAGTTACACAGTTTGTAGAAGGCTAGCAATAAACCATGTGATTACAGTGACAGATGTAAATGGTCTGATAGAAATAAAGGTAAAGGGACTGAACAGAAAGAAGATTCCCCAAAGAAGGATAAATCAGATGAGCCCAAGGAAAAACCTTTAACTCCTTGGGGCCGAAATGCGACTAAAGGCGCTATATTTTCTACCCCCGTAGCGTTTAATCATTTTTTTGAAGCAGTTGTGGAAGTGAGATAACAATATCATGAACTGGGCAGGTTTTTATTCATTTGGTGCTCTAAGCAATTTCTTGTGAACATGATAGAGACCACATTTTGCATAAACAGCATGTATTGGCATAGTATCTGGGAGCCTTTCAAAAACAGGCTAGATCCCATCATGGGTTCCAGAGTTAAAGACCCTTAAAGGGACAAAGTTTACTATTTTGGCTTTTGCAGCCATATGCAGGCTTTGATGGTTTGATTTGATACAGACTTGCAAAATATTCCTTGATGAATTTGTTAGATCCAGTCATAGGTTTCAGAGTTATGGCCGCTGATTGACCCCTGAAAGAGCCAAAATATGTCAAATTTTAGCTTGTTAATTTTCTATTCTCGCCATTTCAGCCATTTAGAGGTTTTATTTATGCAACTTACAAAGAATGTTTGTTTTGGTGACTGCAATTTCAAAACTGGTTCATGTGGGGTCAAAATCTAGGTCACCAGGTCAGATCAAAGGGAAAGCTAACACCTTAGAGGCCACACGTATGACCTTATCTTCATGAAACTTAGTCAGAATGTTTACCTTGATAAATCATATGCAAAAGTTCAAACTTGTGGGGTCAAAAACTAGGTCACCCAGTCATATCAAAGAAATAACTTGTTAACATTTTTGAGGTCACAAGTATGAACCTATCTTTATGACACTTGGTTAGAATGTTTATTTTGATGATTCCTAGGTCAATATTGAAACTGTGTCATATAAAAGCAACAACTAGGTCACCTGCTTAATCCATGGAAAAGCTTGTACACACCACACTCCAGAGGTCATATTTATGATATGTAGTATATTTTCATGAAACTTGGTAAGAATGTTTATCTTTATGATTCCTATGTTAAGTTTGAAACTTGGTCATGTGGTTTAAAAAGGTCACCTCTCAAATCAAATCGAAGGAAAAGCTTTTTCACACTGTAGATGCCACATTGCTGACCCTTTCTTCATGAAACTTGGTCAGAATGTTTCCAAGGCCAAGTTTAACAGCTGAGTGATTGAGGGTAATCTTAACCCTCTTGTTCTTATTGTAACTAAATTTTGGCATATTATTGCATATGTAAGACTCAGTTTCGAGGTTTTATACCTGTGTGACATTTTGACACTTTAGGAAAAGAGATTGTTATACAAATGTTCGTGGAGAAGTTCCTTTGAGGGACATGCTTGTAATATTTCAGATTTTCTTGGCAGTAAGATTGTTTTGAGACAACTTTTGCACATGGATGTGATCAGTTAAGTATTAATAGATCTTCTGGAAATGTTTGGAAAAGAACATGTAGGAATTAAGTCTCTGTCTTCAGAGTAGCGGCAAGGAAAATTCCACATGTTTATGTAACATGTATACATGTTGTTTCTAGATGTAATAAAATGATTCAATGCAGATGGAGTTTAGCAAGTTAGATATGTATAACGATACTTTTCTCGGGAGAAACTGCTCATAGGAAATATTATATGGCGAACACTTTTATTTCGGAAAGGCTTAGCTACGAAATGTTGCCTTTTTGTGTTTTTATAGACTGGCAAATTGTTGGTTATATGAGAAATAAAGCTATTTAATTTGTTCAGATTTTAAACAAGGTAGACGTTTAAGTTGGTAGCCGCATTTGAACAGAACACATGTCAAAGTCACAGCGCCACAACTACTGTATAGCGCCATCATCGATGTGATAGCGCCACCACTTTTAGGGATATTTCATTACTGCTAATGTTTGTCAATGTAAGTATCATACATACTTGGACCATTTACATGCGCAATAATATTCTTATAGTGTGTGTATGCATCAAATTACAGCTCGAATACACGCAGATATCAAAATGTACAATTGTGCAAATCAGGAGAAAAGCTCTTGACACCACTATTTTTATAATATTTTAACGAAATTACAGTCATCCTGTAGTAAAGGTGTTCTTACACGGCACTGCATTCTCCGAATTTTGAAATAAATTTCATCAATAAAATAACAGACAGAACGTAAACATTTACAGTTTCAAACTTCTGATAGCTGCAGCACGGAAATGTCGATAGCTCTTTCCCTTATCACCACTTTTGGTGGCGGCGCTAGGGTTTAGTAGCCGTGTAGTAATATACTCGGAAGATAATATAGAATGACATCAAATATACGGCAAAGTAATCAAGTTTAGCAAGCAATTTGCTTAAACGATATATTTCTAAGCTCCGTTGATACAACAGAAGGATTTACAAACTGTTTCAGTTCACAGTCGGAGTCAGACACTTTGATAAATAAGTTATCCAATTTTAACTTCTGCTATCCTTGCCGCTTACTCGTTGGCAAATCAGTACCCGCGTAGGCGGCCGGATAGTAGCGACGTACACCGGTTTAGAAAGTGTTATCACCGCTACCGTGTGGGCCTATGCTGGGGATTAATTAAGTTGCTTCAAAATGTAAAAATTTTTAGCTGCAAATACTTATAATCGATTACCGAAATAATACAAGTGTTGCCTCAGCAAGTCAGAGCTTATACCTTTTGTTTTAGAAACGCGTATGTGTTCGTTACCGTGCTTACCGTATAGCGGGTTAATTCTGCGGGCAAAAAAAATGCGGTTTTCTCCTAAAATGGGCCTAGTTTATTTCTGCGTTTTTTTATTTCTGCGACCTTCGAGAAAAAACATGAATTAATTTTTGCGGTTTGCATAAACTGGAAGTAAATTCTGCGCATGGTAAATAGCTACCGCATTTACTACGTCATAATTAAAGACTCAAATATATATCGTTCTCGTCAGTTTAGTCTTAGTGGAATTATCTAGGTAGGACTCTAGAAAAGTGAAGTTTGCGCAGCTGATTTATTTGTGTTTTCAATTTTTTATTTCACTTTAGAACAAATTAAACAATTAACAACATATACTATTTTATCTGACAATACAAAGAGAAGATTATTCAGTTATATATATCTATAGTTCTGATTTATGTTTAAATCTGATTTCTTTTCATTACTGTACATGATCAGAAATCAGAGTTAAATATGAATACTGTAGGTCTAGTACCAAATACATATAACAGTTGTCAAACTTTTCATAAACCTAGCGTGTTTTGTGATCTACACTTGTAAAGGTTACACACCCGATACGGTAACAATTCATTCGTGGACAATAGATTGATGCAATAACAAAAGCAATTACAGTGTGAATAACTTGACAGCAGACTAAAAACTTGTGAGATAACGGTTCGTTATATTAAGCAAAATATAAGTTTATTTCCGCGTCAAAAATTCTGCTGATAGTTTAAATGTGTGGAACTTATTTCTGCGTGACAGCCTACACCCGCAGAATAAGTAGAAATACAAACTCGCAGAATTAACACGCTATACGGTATACAATTTGTCTCCAAACGGATACGTGTGTGTTAAGACTGACTTTAAACGCAAATATTATAATTCTAAGTAAAAGTTTGGTTAGGTTTAGTGTTGGGGTTCTGTAGCAAATAGATTGTTGTTAGAAGGTCATGCATTTCGGGAAGCTATATTTTGAATTAAAAGAACGTTTTAAAGAATACACATACTGCTTTGTGTGAGTGCGGGTCTTTTCGCAGGCATGTATGCGAAGTGTACAAAAACGCATTTGAGTGAATATGTCCATGGTGAGGATTCATCGGGTATGTCGTGTAAATTGTCACCAATAGAATGTGTTCGAATGTGTCCTCAGTTTGCATGCGTTTGACGTGTGGCTTCCTGGATAGACATTCTCCTTCAAAAGAGCAAACCTAAAAACGCAAACCCATACTTTATGATAGATCGCCTCGGTAGCCTAGTGGTAAAGCGTCCGCTTCGAGTGCGGGAGGTCGTGGTTTCGATCCTCGGCCGCGTCATAGCAACGACGTAAAAATGATACTAGTAGCTTCCTCGCTTGGCGCTCAGCATTAAGAGGATAGTAATAGAACTGGTCAGCCCGGTGTCACAGTGTGACTGTGTGGGGTATCATGCCAATTGTCTACGGCGTGATATTCCAGTGAGGCAGCACTATAAAGTTAGGCATTGTGCTCATTGCTACAAGTAGACACCGTCGGTTATATGACTGAAAAATTGTTGAAAAAGACGTTAAACCCAAACGCACGCACATATATTCTGTGTGGTGTAATATGCAGGCCACCAAAGAAGCTTAAATTATATAATGTGAATCAGCTCGCTCACTCCGGCAGGATTCCATATATAGTGAATAGGTGATTTTAATACCAATGTTTTTAGCACTTGCAAATGTTCACTCCATGAATTTTTTTTATCATTCTGTGATCCACAGTTGATTAAAATTCCAGCTCTATTTCAACAACCATAGATGATCTCTTATACGTGTGTCAGACAATGACAGAATCTCCAACAGTGGTGTAATTGATATAACTATTAGTGCTCATTCAATGATATATTGTACTAGGAAAAATTCTCGTGATCCGATAACAAACATACCTATTAGATCATTGAATTATTATAATAGAAAATACTTTCAGCAGTCATTATTATCAACAGAGTGGAGTCCTGGGATATTTTTGACAATGTATATGAAGCTTGGTGTAATTTCAAAGATATTTTCATGTCAGTGCTATTTACACTCGACATACCTAATCGGTCAGTTTATATTGTTTAATCTTTTGTTAATAATGCATGTATTCGCAAGAAATTTCACATGCCGGCATTTGAATAGGTACTGCAGCTAATTATTGATTTATTGTTGGCCGGCTCATTGCACGTGCGGGGCATGTACACTAATATGCACATATTCATAAACACTTTTTGCATTATGGACGAATATCCTGCTGGAAAAATACATATCGTGCTGACATTGACATAAGAGCAACGTGCCCGAGCTGTCAGAATTTTACAACAAAATTCCAAATAGGTCACTTCAATGAATTGTACTTGGGTTAAATTTCGCCGAAAGAGCTCGGATGGTAGATAGCCAACGACTGAAGGTTCTTGTAAACGGAAATAAGGTTAAAATGGAGAAAAAACTATCAAAGTAACAGCTACAAACAAATTATATCAAATTTTTTTTCGCGTTGCTGTTGTGTCAATTTCAGCATGATATGTGTTTTTTCTAGTAGGACTTTCGTTAGTCATGCCAAAAGTGTAAACGAAGACGTACATGTTGGTGCACATGCCCTGCACGTGTAAAATATGCAATATTGGCCTAAACGCCTAAAGCGGTTACTTTGGCCGTGAGTCGGCCAAAAATAAACCAATATTTAGCTGCAGTACCTATTCAAATGCCGGTATGTTAAATTTCGTGCGAATACACGCATTATTAACAAAATATTAATACTACATAAACTGACAGATTAGGAAACTTGTTGAGTGTATTCTTGCACAATTGAAGGATATTACAATTAATCAGAACTGAGCCTTGGGTTACACCAGAGATCTTAAACTGTATAAGGGACAGGGACAAGGCTTTTCATATGTATAAAGCAAAAAATCTTAATATAATTACCATTGTTTTGAAAGTGTTAAGATATAAAGCACAAAGTGTAATTTATAATGCAAAGAAGAATGACTTTACTAATAGTTTTGGAAACAACAATTCATAATCTAAATCTGTGTAGAAGTCTTTAAAGCAACTTGCTTTACTTTCTAAGAAAAGTGTCTCATCGTGTAGTAATATTGTTTTGAATATCTTTTGACCTTTAACTGTTGCAGAAAAGTTTAATTCTTTTTAAACTACTGTGGCATGAAAATCTGTCACATGTAGTCCTTTTAATTTTAGTAAAAATGTAAAAAATACTTTTATGCTGCCAAAGACGTTTTTCCAAGAATTTTTCATTTAGTATTGTTTCAGAGAATACCATTCTGAAGCACTTAAATAAACTCAGTGCTAATAAGGCCATTGGAGTAGATGGTTTTCCCTGTAGGTTTATTAAGGATAGTATTCTTTTATAGCATGTCCCTTGACCCACATTTTACCCCTCTGATAGACAGCAATTAGTAGATGTATCTGATGTTCTAAGTTTGTGTAAGTGACATGTCACCTATTGTTAATAACAAACTTTTATTATATGCTGATGATTTAGGTATTCTTGTCTCTGGAAAAGACATCCACAGATTGAAACTATTTTATCGAGTGAACTTGTAGTTGTAAGTGAATAGTTTGTTGATAACAAGTCCATTTTGTTCGGATCTAAACCCAATTTTTGAGTTAGAGTAAATTTTTGACTCTTCACACCAAGAAAAAGGTTGGTCTTGGCTCTAATTCAGTGCCACTTTGATTATCTTTGTTCGTTCTGGTATTCCAGTTTGACTAAATACCGGAAGAAGAGGCTTCATATTGCTCAAAACAAGCTTATTCGGTTTGTCATTGGTCTTGACAGTGTAACGGGGTCATTTGTCATTGGTATTCTATATATAAATGTCACATCCCTATATATCATTATACACATATTCATCCATTTTTCCATCTCATCAGTTATCATCCCCATACAACACTCATTTTTTTCCGTTATATAAGTACAGCCCTATATTCCACCATTTCATTCCTATAACTAACATGTAAACTAAAAATAGGTGAAGGGCCTCTTTTATTTACCTAGCCGCCAATGTACGTCACTCATGCGCACTGAGAGTAAAGATTTTGAAGTGAGAACTGAAAATCTGTGTCCTCCTACATTTTTTATTTATTTGTGCTGTTTGCGTGCCCTTTCAGGTAAATAATTTACATGTTATGTTATTCAATGTTTATTCTGCATTACCTCGTTTATCATTTTCCATATTTCGTTTGAATAATGAATTTATGAATTATTGAAATGCGCACTGAGAGTTAAGATTTTGAAATGAGAACTAAAAATCTGTGTCCTCCTACTTTTTTTTATTTATTTGTGCTGTTTGCGTGCCATTTCAGAGACCTGACGAGAACACACGTTTATCCGTAAGTGTCCTACTGACCGGGTAACAAATTTGGTTGCCAGTGTGACTTTGGGTCGACGAAACTTTGTACGACATGGGTTCGACACCATTGAGAACGATATAATGATTGAGCATGACGTCAGAGGGCATCCTCCCTTCAGCCAATGAAATAAGCCATTACTGGTGATACCCAGATTGTGTTCACGTCACTAGATGTTTACATATTTTCACGGGATTCCTAAAACAGCAGTTTTGTTTTTCATAGTCTTTTGGAATTTATTCACAATATCTCAGGAAATAAACATATATACAGGTAGGTTTCAATTGAAATAGCATATATGCGATAAACGCTTACATAAATCTGAGCGAAAGTGGCCACATGTGGATGAAATACACTTTTTAAAATGAAAGAAACCATGGTCCATGGAGCATGCTGGAAAAACCTGTTGGAATGTCAATTTTGAAAGTAGCCAAAGACTGATACTTTCATATTTTTCATAGTGAATTAAATCATCAGTGATAATTATAAGTTGAGAATATACTACACAAGACAGTGACTTACCTAAAATATATTTTGATTCTGTGTTTGAATTGACTATGTGTTTGTGCATTTTTTATCTGTGTAAACATTGAGAAAGTTTTATTTTGTTCTTTCAGGAAGCCTTAGTGTACTGTATTTCTGCATACACTCTCATGTTTGAATTGTTGATTGTAAAGTACAGCTACATGTCCAACTGATTGATAGCTGAGAGAGTCATGGTCACAGACACTGCATAACTGGATCACAGACCTGCATGTCATAGCACAGTATAGAAATAGGTGTTGGTGAGACTAATTAATTTATTAACATTCACATCCTACATAGCCCTTGAGATTATTTACAGTAATAATCCGTTGACACTACCTAAACCCAATATAGTATTCCGTTATCTGTAATTGATACTGAAAGAAAGAAAGAAAAAAAAGGCCAAGGAAAAATTTTAAAAACCGTACTAGCTGAATTATTTTTTTTTCTTCTGAGATCTTTAAGTATATACATGTATACTAGTATAGTAGTATTGTTGTAGATCTGAAGGAGTCAGTGAATTTTAGTAGACAATACAGAATACACAATGTGATACAAGTGATTTCACCAGCGATATTATTAGTACAGAAAGGTGTACAAGAAATCTAAGCTATATACACCTTAGATTATAGCTACTTTTTGTTGAATAGCATATACCAGGTAATTTTAAAGCAGATTGTGATTAAAATTTTATTAGTCAAGTGCTGCTTGAAAGTAAATCTTGTCTAAAAATTCTAGCTTTAATATAGTGTCTGGTCAGATTGAGTGAATTGTGTTATAACTTTATAGCTTTAAAGCAGATCTTGCCTGAAATATTATTAGTCAAGTGCTGTTTGAAAGTTAATCTTGTCTAAAAATTCTGGCTGATAGTGTCTGGTCAGATTGAGTGAAAAATGTTATAGCTTGAAAGCAGATCTTGTCTAAAATTTTATTAGTCATGTGCTGCTTGAAAGTAAATCTTGTGCGGATATTTTGTGAAGACCTGCGGAATATACAGTGAAGATTCTTTGAACACAACCTTCTACATTTGCTGGGGAATTGCGGAATACAGAGAAAGGTATCCTGAAGTGTTTGAATTGACTTATAAATAAAAGCAAAGAAAACTTTAGGGTGTTGTTTAATAAACTAGTGACAGTTTATGTTATCTGGTTTAGTTTGTCTTGGAGATTTCTTTTTTTTGAGCAAGAAAGAAAATTCAGGAAAAATTATAGTAAAAGTACGGTGTACTGTTTGGGTCAAAATAGAATTTAAAGAAGTTTGGATTTTCATCTAAAATAAATCTAAAGGAGTTATTACTTATACTGTATTTCAAGAAGAGAGTGATAAGTTACTATACTGCTTACAGTAAAGGTATGGTGGGCTAGTTTGACCATAATTGAGTTTTATCAGTTCTTAGCAAGTGCCTCTGATTGTGATTTGCAGTGATTGAATAGTTTATTGCTGTACAGAAAAGTATACTGTATAAAACAAATTTGACCTCACATTCTATGGTGTCATAGAATGGACATATTGGACAAAATACTGATTTATAAAATAAACTGTACTGCATTTTTTTGTAATATCTCAAGCCAAAATTATGGATTCTACATTTGATATGCCGGAAGTAAGGGAGCAAGAGTTAGAGTATTTTGTTGATATTATACGCCGTTCAGGAAAATATCAAATCTTTTCTCACAATAGTACCCCTGTCCCACTCAGAGGAGAAACAATGAATACTCCTGAAAGGGAATATGCTGAGAGACAATTGAATGATAACCAGGGAAACATAGAATCAGGTGGAACTGAGTATAGACCTGCACATTCCTTTTCTCCACTGAACCCTTTTACACCTTTGTATGAGCAGGCTATTGGTAGAAATACTTCTGCTCCTACAAACCCCTTTACTCCTTTTAAGCATGACTTTAAGGATCATGGCACTGCAAGTCCTTTTACAGACAGAGTTTTCCTTCGTCATGGTGTAGTGAAAAGAGGCTCTACTTGTTTTACTGAGGGAGGACAGAATCCAACCTCCAGACCACTTAATTATGATCCTTTTACAAGTATGTCGCCCCAATAACCCATCCCACTCCAAGAGACTCTTTGTACCCATATGGAAGCAGCTTTCAGCAGCCAATTCAGTAATCTAGTTCAAGAGTTCCTAAACTGCCTGAATTTTCAGGTGAGGGTAAGGATGGTGATGACTTTGATTTGTGGAAGTATGATTTAACCTGTTTAATCAGAAATGGTGTATATCCACAGCATGTAATACTTGAAGCTATTAGAAAGAGTCTTAAAGGAAAAGCCCGTACGGTGTTACTTAATTTGGGAGAAGGTGCCTCTGTCTCTGACATTAATGATGAATTAGAGGGTATTTATGGCAATGTGGCCAATAGTGAAAAATTCAGAGAGAAATTTTACTGTGCTCAACAGGAGCCAAATGAATATATTGCAGATTATAGCCTTAGACTGGAACAGTTACTTTGCAAGTCAAATATTGATTTAAACAAGACCACTAAGAATGAAATGTTGTGTAACCGTCTTTGGTCAGGTTTGCGAGATAGCGAACTGTATCTGGCTATAAATTTGACAACACAATAGACTATGGTGTGCTCAGACGAGAGCTGAGACAGATTGAACAGGACTTGCAATTAACTAAAAGAGACCCAATACATACCCCTGTTTCAGACCCTGAGGAAACTCAAACACTTGAGAATCCCAAACCATGTAAGACCAAGGTTGAGCCAGCATCCCAATGTATGTCATCTGTTGAAAACAAGTTGCTTCAGCAGTTACAAGATTTAATCAGTCAGATGAGAGAGTTGAATACCAGAGTTGGAGTAGTTGAGAAAGAGTTACACAGTTTGAAGAAGGCTAGCAATAAACCATGTGATTACAGTGACAGATGTAAATGGTCTGATAAAAATAAAGGTAAAGGGACTGAACAGAAAGAAGATTCCCCAAAGAAGGATAAATCAGATGAGCCCAAGGAAAAACCTTTAACTCCTTGGGGCCGAAATGCGACTAAAGGCGCTATATTTTCTACCCCCGTAGCGTCGATATCCGACTATACGCGCGTTATCAGGACTCCCCAGGACGGCGATTGACGAGTATAGTCGCGGCACCGAGATCATGCTGATTACGTCACATACTTGTTAATTTTTGATAATCCTGATAAAAGCAAAATTGTTTTGCATACCGGCTATTATTTCTTAGATGTTACAATTATTAATTATGCTAATAATTAGTTTCCTTGTTAAAATAAATGTTTGTAGATATGCGGTAAAGGAAATAAAAAAGACGAACTCCGCTGTGTTTCGTTCATACTGTATTTCAAAAGATTAAAATAATGTCGGCTGCCAGAGATTTTTCTTACATTGAAAAAAATATTCATTATTATGCTGATTTTGACGTATCAATTCCGTCGGATGATGATTCCGACGATGAAATTTCATTATCAGAGAAATAAATGGTCGGAAAACGTTAAGTTTTAGAAAGCTGAAATATTCGTACACTTACATTGCATTAAATTCAAATAGATTAAAAAAACAAAGCAAAACATGTTTCATACATAAAACTGAGTGTAAATAAACGCTTTTTGTAAATTTAATAAATCTTCTAAAATGGGTGTAAATATTACAACTTAACTGTCTCAGTGCGTGTCACACAACGTTTGTGTACATGTTTAGAAATTAATTTACATCAAAATAAACCATCGATATTCAGTCAAAAATGGGTGTTAATTTTGAGTAATGCGCTGATGTAAATACTCTGTGTTAATAATGTATTTCTATTTATTGGAATTTAATGTGTTTACAAGTGAAAAAAGTAATAAAATCGGAAATGCTCAAATATTTATTAAACGCAATAGGTGTGTAAAAATGGTGATTCGAAGTGAAATTATTATTCTATTTGGATATAAGTTACGGACGAAAGTGGATATATATAAATATTTGTTTAAACTTGGAAGATTTTATAAGTATAGTTTGATTTACACCCATGTTAATTATATTTCAGTGCATGATTTCAATTGACTGCATGCGAGTGTGATTATGATAAGATCAGATAATGTTCTTCGACGTCAGATGGTAATTCTTATCTCGCCGCAGCAGGTATATTATGATATCGGCCTCAGGGAGTTAAACAATAATGGGTCTTCTCAGCAGGGCCAGTAGAAGATCCACAAGTTGTTAAAGGCCCAAAAATGGCACCACTTGTTGGCCATGCCAATGAAACAGAAGTTCTTGTAAATGGCTTCAGTTGTAAAGGTCTGTTAGACAATGGAAGCATGATTACTTCCCTTTGTGAATCTTTTTACTTTTCACTTCAGCCTAAACCAGATCTTCTTAGTCTTTCTGATTTCAGTCTTGATGTTTCAAGTGCCAATGGTTCTTCTATTCCATACATTGGTTATATCATAGTGGACATCAGTATTCCTCATGCTGACTTGAATCCAGTCTCTGTGCCAGTTTTGATTGTTCATGGTACCAAGTATTCGTCATCAGTGCCTTTGATTATTGGTAACAATGTGTTGAATTTCTTCAAAACATCCACAGACTGTAGCAGTCTGCCTGCTGATTGGAATGACATTCTATCTGTCATGTCTTCAGTACACTCCATTCCTGTCAAAAGTTTTTCTGATAATAACATTCAAATATCACCTTGTGAGACACGTACCATTGTTGGTAAAGTTCGAAATGTTGGTAATATGTCAGTTGGTGTTACTGAAAGTATGGACAACTCAGCTGGTCTTCTGTGTATCCGAACTTGGTACATGTGAAACCATCTAGTCCATTTTGGAGAATACAGGTCAGAGTATGCAATATATCTGCACGACCTATCCTCATCAAACCTAATTATGTTCTCTGTCATCTTCACGATGTTAAAGTTATTCGGAATATTGACCCCTTTGAAGGTTCCAAATCTCAACTTCACAATGCAGACAAGTCCCTTGATCAGTTAGGTATTTCTATCCCCACTGAAAATCTCACAGTTAATGAATACAAAAGGGCTCAAGACTTTTTCTCTGGCTGGAAACACATTTTCTCTTCTGGACTGTCCGATCTTGGTTGCACTAATATTGTTGAGCATAAAATTGAGCTCACAGACCCTACACCTTTTAAAGCACCATATCGACGCATTCCTCCTGGTATGTTTGAGGAGGTTAGAGAACACCTCAAAGACATGTTGGATGCTGGTGCGATTAGGGAATCACACAGTCCCTTTTCTTCAAATGTGGTTCTGGTTCGGAAGAAGGATGCGTCGCTTAGATTCTGCCTGGACTTCCGCCGCTTAAATAGCCGTACTGTCAAGGATGCATATGCTCTGCCCCAAATAGATGAGATCATTGACAGTTTAGCTGGCTCTAAGTACTTGTCCAAGCCCGATTTACGATCTGACTACTAGCAGGTTGCCATGAACGAGAAGGATAAGTACAAGACAGCATTTTCAGTGGGCCCACTTGGATTTTTTTGAGTGTAATCGTATGGCATTTGGGCTAACCAAAGCACCAGCAACATTCCAAACATTGATGGAGCGAGCCATGGGAGAGCTAAATCTTAAAGAATGCCTCATTTACCTAGACGATATTATTATATTCTCCACGTCCATGGAAGAGCATTTCTAACGACTCCAATCAGTCTTCCAGAGGTTGGAAAAAGCTGGTCTTACACTCAAGGGATCCAAGTGCGAATTCTTCCGCACCAGCGTCAAATACTTAGGCCATATTGTAAGTGCACAAGGAGTTGAGACCGACCCTGATAAGATAGACGCCTTGATGAGTTGACCCACACGCATGTCTATTAAAGACTTAAGAAGTTTTCTTGGCTTTGCCGGCTACTATCGTAGATACATCCAAGGGTTTGCTCAGTTAGCCAAGCCACTGAATGACCTACTGTTTGGCCACACCACCAACAAGACTAGTAAGACCAAGAGGAAAGCTACAGCTTGGACTTGGGGTCCAGAGCAACAGTCCGCTTTTGACTCGCTTCTCATAAGCCTTGGGTCCCCTCCAATTTTGGCCTATGCAGATTTTAGCAAGCCCTTTATTCTCAACATAGATGCCAGTGGAATAGGTCTCAGGGCCGTCCTCTATCAAGTTCAGGAGAATAAAGAGAGGGTCATTGCTTTTCCAAGTCGTGGACTCAAGCCAAATGAACGGAATTATCCGGCTCACAAACTGGAGTTCCTAGCACTTAAGTGGGCAGTCACGGATAAGTTTAAGAACTATTTATATGGTAACTCATTCCTAGTCCGTACAGACAACAATCCGTTGACTTACGTTCTGTCTACCGCCAAGCTTGACGCTACTTCTCATAGGTGGTTAGCTTCTCTAGCAAACTATAACTTTGAGATCCAGTATCGTAGCGGTAAGTCTAATGTCAAAGCTGATACTCTCTCCAGATTACCATCTTCAAGCTCTGTTGAAGCTTCTGTTCTCTTTCCTGAAGCTGTCAAAGCTATTTGCCTTGGAGTGTTGGCTTCTCCCCAGGAGTCTCCAGCTTTCGAGTGTAATTCCTTTTCACAGCCAGTTTTAGATTCTTCCTAATCTCCTGATTCCACTTTAGACACCCAGTTGGCTTATATTGATTGGAAAGAAGAACAGTAATGAGACACAGTGATTGCTAGGGTGGTTGAATTAGTGCAGACAGGTCATCGACCAACAAAGCGTCTCTCTTCTCTTGAAGATCCTCTTGTTAGACTTTACCTTAGAGAGTGGTCTAATCTTTTCCTCATCGATGGCATACTGTATCGCAAAGGTTTTGTTTCTGGCGATCCTGTTCAACAACTTGTCCTTCCTGAAGTGTATCGTGAGGTAGCCTTTACCGGCCTCCATGATGATGCAGGTCATCAAGGACGGGAAAGAACGTGCAGTCTTTTGAAATCAAGGTTCTTTTGACCGTGTTTAGATCAGTTTGTTGCTGGGTTGGTTCCTATGGAATCTTCATATCCACTTGAGCTCGTGTGCATAGATTTCCTTACCCTTGAAATGTCCGCAGGTGGGTATGAAAATGTGTTAATCATTACTGATCACTTTACCAACTTTGCAGAAGCCATACCCACGAGGAATCAAACAGCCCGCACTACAGCTAAGGTCTTGTTTGAGCATTTCATCTGCCATTACGGCTTCCCTGCACGTCTGCACAGCCACCAGGGTAGGAATTTTGATGGAGCTGTTATCAAAGAAGTCTGTAAAATCGCAAACATAGACAAGTCGCGAACCAGCCCTTACCATCCACAGGGGAATGGGATGCCCGAGCGATTTAACAGAACTTTGCTTAACATGCTCGGTACTCTGGAAGATGAACAGAAGAGTAATTGGAAGTCCCATGTACCCACTTTGGTACACGCCTATTACTCCACTAGGCACGAGAATACAGGACTCACCCCACATTTTTTAATGTTTGGCCGCCACCCGAGGCTTGCTCTTGACGCCTTTTTCGGTACTGAACCAGACTCCTCATCTTCAAAGAAGACCCACTCCGATTATGTCACAAATATGAAAAAGCGTCTTGACTTTGCATATAAAGTGGCTACACGGGAGGCCAAACGACAGTCCAAGCGTCATAAGCAAAGATATGACTTGAGAGTCAGAGAAGCTAAACTCCATCCTGGAGATAGGGTCCTATTCAGAAATGTAGGACTGAAAGGTAAGACAAGTGGAGTAGGGATATCTACATAGTCGTATCTCAGCCCAATCCTTCTATCCCAGTCTTTCAGGTGAAAAGGGAACACGGTCGTGGTAGTCTTCGAACCATTCACCGAAACCTTCTCTTACCTTTTATGGTTCTGCCTCTAAAGAGATCACAGTTTACGGAACCTCCTGATGAAGTCGTGGAACTTCAGTCTGATGATGAAGTACCTATTCAAGCAGACGATCAGATCGGAACCAAGCCCCAAGAACCACTTGCACATCCTTGTGGAGAATCCAAATCATCCAAGTTGTCCTCAACAAATCCTCAAACAAAAGATGTCCCGAAATACATTATTCCTCAGAGAAGGAAGCCTGTGGCGCCATTAAATCCTCAAGCAAAGGAATTTGTTCCTAGAAGAGGTAGTCGTGTCAATGACAGACCTGTTTGGATGCGGTCACATGATTGGAAAACACACCATTGATACAATTGTACAGATAAATGAATAGACATTCATACAGATTTTTTACAGTTGTTTCAAGTTTTTAAGTATTTTGTACATACTGAGACAGTTGTATATGTAGTTACTATAGATCCCGTGATTATATGAACTAAGTAATAGTGCTTAGAAACATTATCACTAATACTAGTGATCTTTGATATTCATGATAAATAATGAAAACAAATTTCAGGTAATTTTAACCGATGCCTGATGGAATTTTGTGTTTTCTGTATGTTTAAATACATAAGAAGTTGCTAATTATTCATGATAGAACTGCAGTCTGTCATAATTACATTGTGAGTGTGGCAATGTGTTGCAAGTTGTTGCTAAGCGTGTCGATGTAGTACATTTCTGTTATAGCGTACGTTAATGTCTTAAGATTCAAAAACGTAATTGTTGGTGAATCATTTGTAACTACATTGTAGGTAGACTGTATGACCCTAGGAATAGTATGTAGTATAACGTTGAAATAGTTAACGTTATGGAATAATATAGTTTGCGATATAGGTAGAGACCTTCGAAATGTCGGGACGACATTTTACTGAAGGGGGGAGGATGTAACGGGGTCATTTGTCATTGGTATTCTATATATAAATGTCACATCCCTATACATCATTATACACATATTCATCCATTTTTCCATCTCATCAGTTATCATCCCCATACAACACTCATTTTTTTTCCGTTATATATGTACAGTCCTATACTCCACCATTTCATTCCTATAACTAACATGTAAACTAAAAATAGGTGACGGGCCTCTTTTATTTACCTAGCCGCCAATGTACGTCACGCATGCGCACTGAGAGTAAAGATTTTGAAGTGAGAACTGAAAATCTGTGTCCTCCTACTTTTTTATTTATTTGTGCTGTTTACGTGCCCTTTCAGGTAAATAATTTACATGTTATGTTATTCAATGTTTATTCTGCATTCCCTCATTTATCATTTTCCATATTTCGTTTGAATAATGAATTTATGAATTATTGAAATGCGCACTGAGAGTAAAGATTTTGAATTGAGAACTGAATATCTTTGTCCTCCTACTTTGTTTTTATTTATTTGTTCTGATTGCGTGCCATTTCAGAGACCTGAAGAGAACACACGTTTATCCGTAAGTGTCCTACTGACCGGGTATGATGTTGTTTCATGTTGGCCCTGAGAAGTTTAGGTCCTTGAACTGGTTACCAGTGGTTAGAAGGGTTGAACACTTAACTCTCTGTCATGTACATAAAATTAGAATGTGTCAATCCCCTGAGTACTTGAATGATAAATTTGTTCCCCTTAGCTCCATACATGATCGATGCACAAGGTCTAGAGTAAGTGTTTTCCCTAGTCAGGATTCCAGTGTTAGTTATTCATTTACTGATACTGGGCGTTTCTCACTGGCAAATGTTGGAAGCTTTTGCAAAAAGACATTTTCCTTCAATGGTAGTATTTAGTGGAACCACGTTCCCCAGGATC
>NW_026461797.1:0-74230 GCF_021730395.1 Mercenaria mercenaria
AATCTATTTCTATTAATTATGCTAATAAATTTAAAATGAATGATGTAAATTATATTGATTCTTTAAACGTTAAAAATATTCAGTTAACAATTTATGGTTCTATTATTTAAGAATAAGCTAATGGATCAATACCATAATCAAGAATATATCTTTTATCGTCATAACATGATAAAGATGTTTTATTTATAACATAACTGGAAAGATTATGCTTATCAGAACGAATAACTTTAAAGGTGTGATTACTTTGGGTTGAATTAAATAAAGTATCTTTGTAATTTTTATGAACTATTGCTTTTTTAACAACATGTTTTTTAATTCCTTTACATTTTTTAATCTCCTGGTTTTCCTTCCCAGGCGAATTTTCTAATAAATATGAATACATTTTACTTCTTAATCCGACAAATTCAACAATGGGAATGCCGGCAGCTTCATCTTTAAATTTTCCAATTACTTTTTTATTATTGTCGAAATAAAATTTTGAATTACTATCATAATCACTATTATCAAATAAATCTTTGTCCTTATAACAATCCTCATATGCATCTTTGGTTTTTATTTCATAACATAATGAATCAGTGTCAGTGAATAAAAGCTTTGCTGAGCTATTATACTTTTCTTTAATGTAATTATAATGAAAATCATACATTAAATATTTTGATAAATCTAGAATGCACATTCCAACATAACAAGGTCTGTTTAATAACAAACTTTCTTTAATTCTATGAATACCAAATAAATTCTTGTTCAACATCGTTGAACTAACAAATGAAGGTTTTGCTATATACTTCAATAAAAGATTTTCATCCTGAGTTAATTTAATATTAACCCTCTTGCGTAAATTCTCCATTGTCTTACCGAATACAGAATTGTTCATTAACTTAAAAAAGTCTTTTTCAAATGAATTTGTTGCTTTAGATCTTTTTTGAGTATTAAAATCAATATATTTTTTTAACCAAGGGCTTTCGTCAAAAGTTAATATTTTGTGTATTTTTGTTACTTTTAACCCTAATTGTATATATAGTTCAAAATTTTTAAAATGAACAACATAATTTTGTTTTTTCATTAAAGTTGGAACTAAATTTTTTTACATTAATTTTTCCTATTTCAAATTCTTTTTTAATATTTTTACTATAATTTGAAAGCCATTCGTCTGGTATTTTGATTTTTTCAGGAGCCGAAGGATAATCGCTGTGAACAGCATGTAATTCTTTTGGATATTCAAGATCACATTCAACTATAAAGTTAGTTTTACCTTTTGCAATTAATTTCTTGAATTGTTTTTCTGATATAAATTTGAAGTTTCCAGAGGGCAAAGGTTGACACATGGCCCAACCATAAAGATTATTGGCGTCGTGGTACATAATTTATTTAGATTCTAATTATTTAGGATCGTAATCATTCATATATTTATTGTTTGCTTTACTGTATCTGTTTGAAATATAACTTATTCCTCCTCTCAGTCCCTTTTCAATAAAAAGATACATATCAATATCAGTTATTAAATCTAACTGAATTCCAGTCATTTTTAACATTGAATCCCAAGCTAACCCAGAACTACTAAAACAATGACAAGGATCTAATTTGTAGTACTCTAATCATAGTTTTCTAAAATTTTCGAATACATCAACTAAAAGTAATACGTCAGTTTTTAAATATAGATCATGATATTCTCCCATTGTTTTAATTTTAAATTTATTCCAAACATTTTTATCATGTTCATATTCTTCATTAGATATGTGTGTTTCATTCAAAATTGAATAAAACTCTTTTTTAGGAGGTAATTTTGTTTCTTTGAATTTTTTAAATGAATCCATGTAATCATATGGATAAACACCTTTTGTTTTTAATAAATTAAGTGCAACCGAAGGTTCCAGCTTCGCAAGTTTACTTTTATCAAATTCTTGAGATAAATATTTAAATTCTGGAATATTTTTTACTAAGTTATCCAATGATTGAGACATAAATTGAAATGAATCAATAAAGACCAAGTCGGAAATCATAAATGCCATATATCTTTCCATATTGTTAGGAATAACGTTAATTTCTTTTTTGAATTTTCCTATTTGTTGCATAATAAAATGACCGTCATAACATCTTAAATTGTGAAAAATAACAGGAATTTTGTGTGTTAGTCTAAAATTAATATTACATTCTGAGTGAGCACTTCCTCTGAATTTCCCTGTTATATGACAATGATCACGGACCTTTGGTCCATTCTCATTTTCCTTATATTCTTTTTCACAGATATGACAAAACTTTTGTTTTTTAAATTCACTTTCATCTTTTTTAGACATTCTTAGTTCTTTGTTAAAGTGTTCTTTAAATATTTCCTGACAATATTTCTCTTCCTCAAGCATTTTTCCAATAAACTTATAAACTGCATTAGGGCCTCTATAAACTTGTGTTGGTTTAGTATATTTATCGTCATAACAACAAACAACTTTATAACCGTAACCACAATCTATATGTTTTTGATATGGTTCAGTAAATGAGGATTCAGGTGACGGTAAAGCAGTTAAAACTTTCTTAGTTATTGATTCAAAATCAGCATAAATTACAAAAGGTACTGCTAAACCCTTATGATAATTTTTAAATTGTACTTTACTTCCCTCTTTGAGCATTTTTACAGCTTGGACACCATTAATAGCTAAACAATTTGGAATATGTTCATTTAATATTCTTTCTTGAGAAAAATGCTGCAGGCAGCTTTTACAGAAATGTTTTTTATTTGCGTGTTTTGTTTTATTAAACATTAATCTATTAAAGTTTTTTATCCAAACATAATGATGAACCGAGGTCCCTGGTGACGCGCCATTTATCTTATCTTTATTGATTAATAACATGTCACACCTTTCGGAATAATGATATTTTGATATGTACAATGGGTAAATTCCCGTAGGTTCTTCATAACCAAATATATTAAATGATATTTCATTTTGAGTTTCAATTTTAGGTATTTTATTTAATGTAACAGGAAACTTTATTCCTTTATAATTAAGTTTATCTATATATTTTTTTATATTTTGAAATTTTTTTAGGATCTTTTTCAACAGGATTTGTAAGCTAAATGACACCAGCTAAAACATCCGTTTTCATAATTCTTTATATCTATTAATCCTTTCATTGAATTTTGTAGTGGTTTTGGTAACTCTAAATAATTTGAAGCAGCCAATGGACTATACTTATATCTATTTATATAATGAGCATCAATTGATTCTATTCCCCAGCCACTTCCTTCTGAAATCCAATATTACCAATTCTATTTATTATTTCATCAGAGGCTTGGTGTAAAGTTTTTTTTATTTCATTTGTATTAATAATAAGTAAAGCCTTAGATTGAAAATAAGCTGATTTATATATTGTATCAGTTGCACTCATTTTTACAAAAGTTATTTTTAAAACAACGTTTATTTTTATACCTTTTAAAGTTTTAAGTTCAGATTTAAGTATTTCATAAGAGTCGTTTATAGTTAAATATAACTGATTCTTTGGATCTTGTCTATATTCAGTCTTAATTTCAAATTTCTTAATATATTGATTTTTTGATCTCTCAGCTTCCATCTATATATTATATTTAGAGAAAAAAATCGTTAAGCAAAAAAGGGTTAAAAAATAAAGTTTAAGAAGAAATAAAATATTTAAATTGATATCTTTTTCCGTTAGGTTTTAATATTCCACTTTTTTATTCTGTTTTTCCCTTCACAGCACATTTTATTAACCCTGAATTAATATCAAGGTCTTTAAATGCTGCGTAAGTGCTTTTATATATTTTTCTTCGTTAGTATCACAATCGGTTGCAATAACTTTTTTAGGATTGTTTCGGTGATTATTCGGTTTAGGACAATCACATAACCTTCCGGTATTTTCCTCTTCTAACGTTAAACAACCACAGTCCCATTCAAATAACTTCCTTTCTAATAGATAAGGATCTATAACATTTTGTAATTTATCAATGACATGATTTTTATATTCATCGCTAACTATTTGATCAAGTTTTGATTTAATAACGTTTCTTCTCTTTAGTACTTTTTTATATGAATTATTGTCTGGATTCATTATTTCTCCTAAAGTGCTAGATAATTTTGGCATAATCATTCTATCTACCTTTCTATTAACCATCTATATAATATACTTATAGAAAAAAATCTTTAAAAAACACACGTAAAATTTAATACAACTCTTCTTCTTTTTTACTTTTATATCCGTTAAGTTTAAATTCCTTCATATATGTTTCAAAAGGCATTGAATAATTTTTTTCTTTCTGCATTTCTAACAGTATTGTAAAAATATCCTGAATAACTTTTTTCTCTTCTTCTTTATTTACTTTTCCTATATGTGCTTTTGTTATTAGTTGTTTTATTTTGTGGTGATGCAATTTTAAAATAGCTTTTTTGTCTTCAACTTTTAGTCTATTAATAAATATAGTAATTATTGATGGAACAGCACCAGCAACTGCTACAAATATAGGAACAGCTGGAACAAGTGCTAATGCAGCCGAGCAACCAAAGATACCTGCTGTAATCTGTAATCCTGTATTTACTCTTCCACAAAACTTATAACTTTTTCTGTAAGCAGCAGCTAGTTTAGTTAAGTGAATAATTAATTGATCTATTGTTTCCATTCCATTATTAGAAATTAGATTTTTATTACTCATTTATATGATATATTTTCAATTTCAGTTTCTTCCAATTCACTAAACGGAACCCAACTATTAAATTTTTCATTGTAACCTTTCCATTTTACCAAAGCTTGTTTTTTCTTTTAGTCTTGTCTGATAACCTTTTCTATTCTAAAAACTTCTTGTGTATTAGGTAAAAGTTCTTGTTCATAAAATGAACCTTGAATTATTTCATTATTTAAATCTTTTATAGTGTATGTTCTGGGATTTGTATTATTAATTCCATGAATTATAAATATCTCCTCTGTCCAGTTTGGTGTATATCCTTTTTCAAAATGTCTTTTAAGTTTGCTTAAGCGAACTCGATCACCAATTTTAAATTTTGCTTTACTCTTTGGTATCTTTAAATTACCATATAAGTTAAAGTAAACAGTACCTTTATTTAAGTTTTTACTGGCTTCGGTTGGTGTCATTTTTATACTAGAGTGTTTTGTTTTGTTATATTTATCAACCATATCCTGCAAATTATCTAAATAAGTATAAGTATTGTTTGCTGTAAAATATTTCCACATTATTCTTTTTAAACGTCTATTAAATCTTTCAATAACTACAGCTTTTCCTTCATTAAATGTATGGTACATGTTAATCTTATTTTTATTCAAAAATGATTCAAACTTTTTATTATAAAATTCTTTTCCTTCATCTACCCATAAATTTGTTGGTGTTCTACCTTCTGAAACTATTTTATTAAATGCTTCAGTAACAGATTCTCCAGTTTTATTCTTTAATGGAATAACCCAAGCATATTTACTAAATATATCAATAACAGTTAACAAGTACTTTACACCTTTATTATATTTTGAAAAAGCTTGCATGTCAACTAAATCAGCTGACCAAGTATCATCAATGTCATGGACAATCACTCTTCGTTTCCTAAATTTTCTTTTAATTGGTTTGTGTAATTCTTCTGCTAATTCATCACTCCATTGGTAGCTTGGTACAGTTATTTTGGGGGTGTACTCTACCCACTTTTCCCGTTTTTTGACTTTTGTCCCAGCCCAAGTTTGTATTTCGTTTTAATTATAGGTTTCACAACTAAATGTTTTGCAATCTTTTCCCCAAATGGTTTTGATTTAGTGTTATTTAAGTCGAAAAGCATTTGCCCGTCACATATACCATTTGTACACCGCTGTCATAGCAAAAGTCATGGGTCTTACATACTGCGTCCAGTTCGTTAACGGGGGGTCCATTATCTAGGGGATTTCCAGGCCCACAATAGTTATATCCTGGAAGTGTTAACCCTTTCTTAGGTAATAAAGGTAACATTGCTTTATGGATGTCTAAATTACCTGCTGTGATAGTACTTTTAACAAATTTTGATTTCATTTTTCCACAAGATGAACAGGTAGCCATTATCATTCTTTTCCCGTTTTTTGCTGTAACATAATGAGGATTTATATTTCAGTAAATCTTTTTTCTTTCAATTTGTTAACTCATCTATATCATATGTATTTAAAACTTTTTATTGGGTTTAAAACCTGTGGGTTTTAAATTGTCCGGCATTTGTCTCGACTGACCAAGGACTATAGGTTAAATAAGGTCAGATTGACCCTTCAACCTTACGTCCATCAAATGAAAGCATGTTAAACTGGAGGTTTTCGTTTGGTTTAACCAAAGATTTTCAGGAGAAAACTTAGTTTCTACTAAAGTTTAGGGTAAGATCAGGTGCACTTATAGAATCGGGCAAGGGGTTAAGTGAGGTCAAACAACGCTCGCACCATCATGTCTCTAACTACCAATATTCCAACACATAATATAATTTAGTCCTTGTCTGTACAATTAAGAATAGAAAAAAAAGAAAACAATTTGTACATTCTGTCTTCTTGTAAATGTTTCAAAATGACTACAATAGCCTTCTTTATTTCATATGTATAAAGTTATATATATTTCTTATATCTTGATTTGGTATCACTAAAACAATTTTGTCCAGCTGGTTTTAGTTTTAAACTAAAGTGTCTTTAAATATCAGCATATTTTCTTTTGTTTATTAGTTTAGGTTAAGCACCACTTTGCAAAAGGAATTCTGTCATGTAATGTTGATCAGTTAACCTAACAAGTGTCTATGGATTCTGTTCTGGAACTACTCAGTTCTCTGCAGACAAGTGCTGTTCTACGTTTTGTACAGATGGATGTAATTCTGCTTCTACTAAGCTGACTTTAGACACGATGTCTTATTTAATCGTCACGGAGAGCAAATGCCTCATCCAGATGTCTGACTCAGGACACTATGATTCATCCTATAAAGCTAGGATTGGTTTTGTATATGTTCTTTTAATACTACTTTTTCTAAAATTCAAAAAGTACTTTTTATAAAACGTGACTTTTACTAACAGAAGACTGAAAATACCAGCTGTAGCATCTTAATATCATGAATACACAAATGGATATTATTGCGTGTTTTATTGAAATTCAGTCTAAACTTAGAGTTACATGAAGGGTGCAGTATATATTTTAGACTATTTCTGAAATAACAGAAGAAAACTTTTTTAAAACTAACAGCTAACAGCTTAAATAAATCAGTATGCGACAATTTGGGCTACAACTTCTTTTTGAATATCTTTTTAAAAAGCAATGGTAGTGGTAACGTATTTTAAAGTGTGTTACGGAAAAAAAATATCACACTCTCTGACAAGTAAAGAAGTATATTGTATTATTACAGTACAAAATATGTAATATTAATCACGTTTATGGAATATTTTCTGAATAATTAAAGCAATATAACAACGTTATTGAAATGATAACGTAACATGTGTAATGTATGTTACATTTTTATTCTTCCTTTAATAAAGTGTTAATTCTATGTCTACAAACATTACGGACCACATAAAAATTGGTTTTTCATTGATAACAATTAATTACATCATTTTATTCAGTTTTAGGGGTTTCAGAATTTTATACGTTGTCTGTGACACTGATTCAATTTATGCAAATTAGCTGAGCATATCGAGTTTTGAGTAAACAAATGTGCCATAAAAGTAACAAAATAATATATTACAAAACACTGAGAGACTTTTAGACCAGAACAAAGCTAATTAGTACATTATAATTGATTTGAAACTTAGAAAATGTTATTTTTTAACAAAATTTTGTAATTTTTTTTTAACATTCTCATTAATATTCATGAATATGCAAATTAGTTAATTAACAACATTTTTATTGTTTTATCACAAAAACCGGCCAAGATATGACTGACTTTCATCTATATAGTCGTCCTTTTCAAAATTGAATGATTGCCATGGAAACAGTGAAATCATATATAGTTCAAAAGAGTTTTTTCATGGGAACATTTTTTATTTTGAAAGTGTTGGTCCTGCCGAAAAATTTGGTACCTATGCAAAAAAGTCTAGGGGGAATGCATGGTCGACCTCATTGGCCCAATATACACACTTAATAGATTTCCTTACACGGTTTCTGTTATCATAGAAGCATCCCAAACTTGGCATAGAACTGCTAATATCACATAGAACTTTCAACAAAATTAATTTAAATCATTATATGATTTTATCAATTTTACGACAAATCCATATTTTAAAGTCATAAAACACAAATCATATTGCAAATCTGTAATAATTAAGTTTCATGTTTGTGCAAAAAAATGTCAAAATATGATAACACAGTTTCTCGGTAAAAGCCAGAAAGGGATGTGTTTAGTATATTTTGGAGAAACTTTTAACTCCATATATGAAAACTGTTCTCTTATTTAAAGATACTCGAATACACTTTCAAATCTTCATACATTCATTGTCTGATGTAGAATGTATCTTTGATACTGGAAAATAACGTAAAAATAGCACACAAAGTGAAATAAAAGTACTAAATACTTTTTTTCAAGCACACACTTACATCTTTTTTTCTGCGTCACTGGTAGTCCCAATCCACAGAGTCAAAAGTAACAACTATTCAAAATCTGAGTAATTGAGACACTTTATTCTTTCAGACATGAATAAGAGCATAATAATAATTTAATGGCAAAAACAAAACAGTTTCATTATAGCAAAGTTATTCATGTGTTTGTGCTTGGACCTTTTTTTGTACTACGCGATATATCATGTCATAAGCACTAAGCACTTTACAGTACCTGAATAAAGTCACCTTCTGACGCAGTATTATCGGTAATGACCCGGAGCGCCTGTGATAAAATACAGACTCCGGTATATACAGGATTCAAGTGATTTGAATGAACAGCATCCTTAATGTATATAATTTGTAACCCTTTAGTCAGTATATTTTACATATTATACACTTCATGCATGCGAACATGCAATAATATGCGTTTTTTGCCGTGTCCGAATGAAAATCATCTATTGATATGCGCAGAAGACCAATCCAGGTATGTTACGAGCAACATCGATTAGGGATTTGTTCTTCTCCATTGGTATAGTCAGAGCTTTATTAGGTCACTATTTGCACATTTCATTCAGAGTTATTTACCAGTATCGGAGGAGCACAAGGTCTCAGGCTAATTCTTAGTGCATTAGTGCAATTTCATTAGTATATTTACAAGGATATAAAGTTAAATTGCAACTTTAATGTAACTTGTGCGATTGTTTGTCTTTAGGAATCATATTATGATTTTGGTAAGTATTAGTCGGTAAGTTTTTATCTGATTTCTGAAAGAATTTATATCAACAGCTTGAAAGCTTGACACTACGTTCGTACTCATTTGTATTCAAGTGTGTCCGTACTCAAAATAACTCGAATGTAAAGTTATAATTCTTGAAATTGTGCATATGTTTACCAATTATTGGAATTATATAAACTTACAATTATTGGTAATTTCATGTTTGTAATAATGAGAGATCAAAGAAAATCGTTTAAAAATCTTATATAAATTGTATATTTAAAAGATGTTTACCGTTTCCAAAAACAACAGAATGGTAATTACAAAATATACCGGAATCGGAAAGTCATCACATATGAGAATGAGCCCGCCCGCTTAGCTCAGTAGGCAAGAGCGTTGGTCTATGGATCGTAGGGTCGCGAGTTCGATCCTCGGGCGGGGTATATGTTCTCCGTGACTATTTGATAAACGACATTGTGTCTGAAATCATTAGTCCTCCACCTCTGATAATTCATGTGGGAAAGTTGGCAGTTACTTGCGGAGAGCAGGTTTGTACTGGTACAAAATCCAGGAACACTGGTTAGGTTAACTGCCCGCTGTTACATGACTGAAATACTGTTGAAAAACGGCGTTAAACCCAAAACAAACAAACAAACAAACTTATGAGAATGATACTTAGAGTCGCCACGTTATGTTTTTATGCAAGATTAGCGACGATACACGTTCCTTTTGTGTATTAACGTGCAGACCTTCGGTCTCGGCCACAAACAATCCCGCGGGCCTATATAGACGTCAATGCACAAAAATCGTGTATTATCCCTACAATAATTATAGGTAATTAGCTTTGTATCTGGTTAAAAAATGCATTTTTATAGTATATCACTTTTCGAAACACATATTACATAGTCATTATTTGTATTAAATGACCTACAATGTGTACAAATCTGTCATAACGTGTGTGATATTCATTATATTGTGGCGGTAATATGACTGAATGTAAAATCACGTGTCCATTTGTTGTCGTTACGTTAACGTCAGACAGTATTCATTACCTGCGGTCATGATATTGGAAAGCAACGAGGGGTGTAGCTTATGGATGTTGTAACGTGTGATTTTAACCGATATGCGATTGATTTCTTGTATTTATGGAACACTGTTTTTGCAATATAGCTGGCATAAATAATTTTCAGGCAACAATTTACCAACAATTGTTAAAATAAAAGTTTAAGCTGTACACATATAAGAGATTGTTTATGAACAACAATAAACTACTGTTTTTATTTTGAAAATTAATTTCATTTTCGTCAGTGTCCGTAATATTCGAGATAAAAATCCCGAAAACAATTGCGAGTAGTCACACATATATCCATAAAAATATTCTGGTCTGTATAACTCCTGGTCGCAGGAAATCTTTTTACTTGTATCTTGTGAAATTTCTGTGCCATCTTTAGTTTAAATGTTTTGCTAAAACGATGAAGAAATTGAAAAGAAAAACGATAATTCAAAGTGTTTTTTTGGAAAGTCATATGAGGGATGGGGCAAAGGAATTATGTCTTGTGATCTTCCCTCCCTCACATTTTTGCCAAAACAATTAACGTTTAAAACTTGTACTTGGTTATTTCAAGTCATTATTTTACAAAAAGGTAAGTGTAGGAAAAAAAGGCGTATTTGAAGAGTTTAAATGTACATTACGCAAATATGTGGCGAGAATCTATGTGCAGTTTAGACATCTTCCTAATCATGTAAAAATAACGATATAAACCAAACCAACATGCATTTAAAACTGCAAACACGTTAGAAAAGAAAATAAAACAATGTTGTAAATCAATTCGAAATATACAATCAACCTTATTGTGGAAGAAGGAAATTCATAATAAATGTTACAAATTGCCACCATACCAAGGAATTGTATTGTGTTGAGAGCAAGTTTTATTTTGTTGGGTTTAACGTCGCACCGACACAAATTTAGGTCATATGGCGACTTTCCAGCTTTAATGGTGGATGAAGACCCCAGGTGCCTCTCCGTGCACAATTTCATCACGAGCGGGCACCTGGGTAGAACCACCGACCTTCCGTAAGCCAGCTGGATGGCTTCCTCACGTGAAGAATTCTACGCCCCAAATGAGGTTTCGAACCTACATCGATGAGGGGCAAATGGTTTGAAGTCAACGACTCTAACCGCTCGGCCACGGAGGCCCCCTGTTGAGTGCAAGACACAGATCCTTAGCTTAAAAAGAAGGTCATACATTGATGGTTATGTTTTATTTTACGGTCTATAATGTCTGTATACTATTACTAATAAAGGTTTTTGACGGGATATACGGTGGGCATATAGCCTGACTGTGATTCATATAACCCGAGGCGATAGCCGAGGGTTATATGAATCTCAGCAGGCTATATGCCCACCATATATCCCGTCAGAAACCTTTATAACGAATTTATAATACTGCAAATTTGCGTATTTGGTCTCAATAGCAACGATTTTCCTTAGTTTGACAAATATTACTATTTTTTTCAATTCCCCATTTGGTGCCTCAATCCGCACCTTGTTTTTCGTGCGTTTCCGTAAAGACGCGGAAACATACGAAGATAACGGTAGGTTTGCGGGGTTTTTTTTGGTTGCGGAAGAAATTGGATTTACAAATTGAATTATAAGTGTTTTAAGGAAATTTACAGCTAGTTTCGAGTTTCTCGAGTAAGAACTTGGATTGTAGTAAAGGAGAACTGAAGTAAAACTTGCTTATCCGTTTAATATTCAATCTAAGCTGTTCAGCCTCGGGTCGCGTGTACTTTTAGCCCGAACACGGAAGTAGAGTGAATATGTCATGATGTGCCAAACAAGTCCCAGTACTCACTGTAGCTCTTTGGATGTTCATATAACGTGGAAATCTAGGAAAAATCAAATGTTAGATGTCTTTAAGTGCAATCAGATGATGTTATTCAACATGCTGTGGCTGCATTGAACTAGAAGTCATTTCAGGAACAGAATCCAGGGATCATAAGAGAAATGTAGGTATTTCAAAATAGGGCAGATGTTTCAAAATATTCCTTTTCAAAGAATGGTTCAATTGCTATTGACAGCTAATATTTAAATGATTACACCCGAATATAAACTTAGCTATTCATAGCTAACACCCGAATATAAACTTACCTATTATTTAAATGAGAACACCCAACTATAAATGATGAGCAGTGTCAGTGTCCAGTCATCCGTTAACTGGAAGTTTAACCTGTGTCTTTGATGTCCAGTAACAGGACACAGTCTGACCTATAGGTTTTTTTAACCAACCGATAACAAATTTATTTGATGACTTTTGTATTGTTCTGTTAAGATATTTTACTATAATTAAAATTATATAATTTAATAATGTGATACGTTCATCTAACCAATATTTGTGTAAAAATGGTGCTGCTCATAAATGTCTGTCAATTATTAAAAGTGTTCCATTTGTGCTGTTGTTGTTTTAACCCTTATCATGATGCTGGACACGACTGATTCTGCCTTTGCGACTAGTGTGGATCATGATCAGCCTACACATCCATGCAGTCTGATCATGATCTGCATTGTTGGCCATTCAGTCAGTATCTTTTTGGTAAGCACTCCTTTTAACATTTAACGGTACTGTCTAAACTGAAAGATGGACAGGTTCATTATAGAAATTTAGCAGGGTAAGGGTTAATGTTATGTCAAGAAAATTTGACAAATACACGGTTCAGAATAATGTAAAGTTTCACGCCAATCCCTCTGAAATTTGATTAATTTTATAGAATATCTATGCTCTTCAGTCGCATTTAAAAGTAATTTTGGAAAAATATACTTTGTGTGGTCTTTGGAATAAAAATTTCTTTTTATATTTAATTGCATGTATAGCCAATGATGATGATACCTGCTGGCCAATCACTGCCAAAGAATAACCTATTCACAGAAATATGGCATCTTTAACACATGGAATGGAACATTTTTGCCAAGATTCTACATAAACTCTGACACCGAGAATATGACACCTTTCACACATGGGATGGAACATTTTTGCCAAGACGCTACTCTGACACCGAGAATAAGGCACCATTCACACATTTTTGCCAAGACGCTACATAAACTCTGACACCGAGAATATGGCACCTTTCACACATATCGATTGGAACATTTTTGCCAAGACGCTACTCTGACACCGAGAATATGGCACCATTCACACAGTCATATTGGAATGGAACATTTTTGCAAAGACGAGACATAAACTCTTGACACCGAACGTACATTATGACTAGTAGGACAATAATGGTAACATAAATTACACCATGTTAAAAACTCTTGTCTTCGGTATTGCTGCAGCCTGTCAGATTTTGGATTTAATAAACGTATTTCATGAAGTCACTTACAGGACAGTACCTATTGTCAAATTAACTGTGTCATATGACATAAGCCCTGCTAAGTCATTACTAACTCTAAGTCTTGTCAAGAAATATATTTATTGCTTAGACGATGATTTGATTTTTGTCGAAAAATATGCATAATTTCTGCAGCAGATTCTAGACTAGCGCAATATTATTCTGAGAAAGAACAAATTCATATTTCTGGATGCAAAGCTAATTTTCATTACATTCTCAGAGTTAGATGTAATCTTAGAATTATTCTGGTAGATGAAATAAGTAAGTTCTTTAACCAAAGTAAAATTGAAAATTTTGATATTAAAAGATCGAAACAGTGATGTTACAAATGACGTCACGTACCCGATACGAAAAATGCATGCCAGTACTCTAAAACCTGCTTAAGCGGTCACCTCTAATTAGCAGCCAACCTGTCTTAAGCAGCCAGTGTCTCATTTCCTAAAATAGTGATTCGTTCTATAAATTACCTGCATTAAGCAGCCACCTGCTGTAAACCACCACTTTTCCCAACACCCTTGGCTGGCTGTTAAAGACAGGTTTTACTGTATGTTAAAATGTTGATGTATGTAATTCGCATTCGCTCGTGCCACTTGGAAGAGTATAAATATGGGTACGTAATTCAGGTATTGATGTTTTCAAGCTTCTGTTAGATTTGTCGGTTTGTAATTTCTTTACTTTTCTAATAGTACACATCATTCTAAAATTCTTGAATTGAGGTAGTAGGAACTTTTTTTCTGGAATTCACTTTTGAATGATTCTATACAGATATTTATGTCGTAACAATGCTGAATTACCTGATGATATTAGTCGACAAGCGTCGACAGCGATGAAAATTTCATCGGAAATTGCTTCAACTATTTTGGTCCTTCGAGTGTTTGACGCGAGTGGGGATATTACCCATATGAAAAAATTGTCTCAATATTTCCTAGGATGGCGTCAAATCAGTTGGACTACTGACTATATATAATATAATCCCACGAAAATGGCAGTCATTCCGTGTGTACAACATTATGACACAGTTGTAAATGATAATGATTATTGTTGTTTGAACTTGCTATAAATTTGGAGCACTTGCACTTTAGCGGTCCTTATAATAATAGTAGTTTAATATTGTCCTAAATATTAAAAGTTAAAAGAGGTAACTTTATTTTAAGATGAATATGTTTGGGGGCTGCTGCCCCCACATCCCTGCTTTGCCCCACATCCCCAACTTGCTGCGCATGCGCACTGTAAACTTCCGGGGACCACTAAAGTGCATTCTACCCGTAAAATTAATTATTCTAACACGATCCGATTCATTTTCCTATTAAACAAAGAAGACAGAAAACAGTGAATTATTATACAACAAATCACTGTTCTGACGTCACAGTTATTACGTCACCGAGCACTGGAATAGATCTACACCTCGCGGCAAGTGCTGGTTTGACCGCTCTTAGTTAAATTAATTTTGTATTTTAAATTTGTTTTTAAAGAAACTTCCTGTTAAAATTTTTTGCTGTTATATTCATTTTTTTTTAAATTGTTGTTGTCAATGTTTTTTAAATCCAGTCTTGAAATTTGCTCACTGCAGTAGGCTACTGTATTGTTATTATTAGAAATAAATTTATGAAGTGATACCATTTAGTTATTTGAATTTGTAATGATGGTAAATCATTTTGTTTATTTAATTAGTTTATACAGACTAAGCAGACTTATCTGCAGTGACCAGTCTTTCAGTTCCTGTTGACACAAGATTAAGTGTTTGTTTAAATCAACTGGTGAATATTGCCATTATTGGCAAGAAAAATATGACTCGTACTGCTTTGTCTCCTATGAATAACAACAAAATGACGAGCTTTCCAGAAAATAAACTTTATTAAATGTATAAAATAACTCCATGATTGATATGAAACCATCTCAAAGAAGGGTAATCATTGAATTAATTTTCGAATTGAGAGACGTCCGCCATTTTGTTTCTAATGTAACTGAAAAATGACCTTACGCAACGGCCAATCAAAATCGATATGCACTTTCCGTATATACCGTCAGTGTAGAGGGGCCCGCTGAAGGGGAAATTCGCTCACGGGGTATACGGTTTTATATAACGTGCATGTTAACCAATGAAAATCCAAGAAATTCATTTGCAGTATTATAAACTGATAAATATTCCTGACATATCATGAAAATTAAGTTACTTAAAGTCTTCAAAAATTGGATTAAATTCCAAATTTGAAATTGATGACGTCGATTGCTTCACATTCTTTTCTTTCTCTTTATTTGACATCTCAGAGAAATACAATAAAATGATAATTGACAGAAAATGAATTTAAATAGATAAAATAACATTTCCTTGTTAAAACTCATTCTCACTGACACTGCAACTGACGACGATTTTAAAAGCAAGAATGCATAAGGTTTTCACTTATTTTATGTGATTCAAAGCTATCTAATCGTGTTTTCTGAGATATGAGGAGGGACGCACATGGACAAAATAAGTACACATTACGAAAAGATTTAATAAAAAGAAGTTTGTTTTTTTCCATGTCGGGTATACGCTGTCGGCAATTTACGCGTACACGATTCCGTACAGTTTGTGTTTATCAAAGTTTTCAGTTTTTCGAAAAATAAAAATGATTCTAATATCAAATGTTTTTGAGTCAAGCTTCCTTTTTGTACCGCATTTCTCTCCCGGAGGATTGACAGCATTTCGATCTGACATTTTGAACGAATGATGCTTTCCTACAAGAAGTTGATTTTTATACAGTCCCATCGCGATACCTCTAATAAATCCTTATTAAAGACCCCAACTGTTTTCGAACTAGTTAATTCATATTCCGTGGTGTTTATTTCTCCAAAGTGGACCAACTATCATTATAAGTCAGTTTTGATGTTTGAAAGAATTTTTTGTGTGTTTGTGTTGTTTTATTTTCAGACAGTTTTACTAGGAAATAAAAGCAATCAGCGTAAGTCATCTACATCTACATCGGTACAACCAACAATCGATTTCCAATTATGACTGGTCGGCGCTGTCAGAGAAACTGTTGTTAAAGAAATTTAATATGTTACAGTATTAAAAGTAAAAGATAAAATGACTGTGCTACAATTAAAATAGGGCAGAATGGAAGAATTACATAGTGACCACCGCCAGCCTCCCTGTAAAGATGCTGAGGCTGGGGCTAGCTTTGACTGATGTGGGAAAATAAGAGTTAGCAAAGTATTGGGTGCTGGAATAAGGGAGCAAGTAGTTAAGACTTCTAATGGGGGTCAAGTATCCTTGGTCAGTTGCGACTGTCTGTGTTCTGATTTTGTAAAACAGAAGTAATGAACAGTTTAACCTACGATACTGGAGAGTTTTTCCATTCATGGGATTTCAACATTTCAGTTACACTGCTTGTATAGTTATAATCATTCATTACAAACCTAGCTGCTTACCCTTGGACTCGTTCAAGTTTATGGGTGAGAGATTTCTGCCAGGGATACCACACACTTGAACAGTATTCTAGCTGGGGGCGGACGTAGGTGGTATATGCGGCTTGTATAACCTTTATGTTGTCTGTCTTGACATTTCTCTGGATAAATCGAAGGAAAGTGGTTGCCTTAGAAATTATATTCTTTATATGTTGTGACCAGTTCGAACCATTGGTGATCGTTATTCCTAGGTATTTGGCTGATGAGGACTTTAATTCTGTTTTTGAACCTATAGGGATAATTAATGGGATTTCTTTTCCTACTTACTCTAAGGACTTCGCATTTGTCAGGGTTAAATTCCATTTGCCAGACTCTTTCCCTTGTTTCTAATTTATGGAGATCTTCTTGAAGGGATAGACTAAAATAAAATAAGTATCATTATTTGATTTGACCGTAAGGTAAACAATTGTGTCGTCTGCAAACATTCGGGTTTTACATTTGACTGAGTCAGGTCGTTTATATATATGAGGAAAAGGCAGCGCCCAAGAACAGATCCCTGAGGAACCCCAGACAGGACTGGAAGTTCACTGGACAAGAGACCTTTAACTGCGACCTTCTGGGTAGAGAGGAACGATTTGACCCAGTTAGTTATTTGGGGACTAACACCTAGGGATTGTAACTTATAAATTAGCCTCAGATGGTCGACTTTGTCAAATGCCTTAAAGAATCCATAACGATGACGTCAGTTTGTTGAACTTGGTCTAAATTGTTATAAAGTTCCTGTGTAAAATTAATAAGTTGAATTTCGCAACTATGTCCCGACCTAAAACCATGTTGGAACTAGCTGATCATGTTATGTTTATCAACGAAGGACATGAGATTTGAGACTGAGACCAAGATGTGCTCAAGGAGTTTGGACGCAATACAGATCAGAGAAATTGGTCGATAGTTGCTGGATTTTGATTTGAGACCCTTTTTGAAGACTGGTGCAACTGACTGTTGCCTTTTTCCAATATTTAGGGACAATCCCTGTATTTAGAGATAAATTGAAGATGTGGCAAAGGATGGGGGCGATTTCTTGATGAAGTTCCTTGAGAAAACAGGGGATAATTCATCTGGCCCAACGCTTTATGTGGGGATAGGCCAAGTAGAAGTTTGTCAACACCCTCTGGAGTTATACTTATTTGGTCTAAAAGGGAAGAAGGGGATATTAACAGTCTAGAGCATATATGTTTAAGGCTTAGGGGCTTAGGTGGGGAGAAGACTGATTCAAACTGCTTATGAAGGATGTTTACTTTGGTGAATGGATCAGTATGGGTCATGCCATCTAATCTGAGAGGGGCAATGCCGACAATTTCTTTTTTATTATGTTTTATGTAGCCATAAAACTTCATATTCCTACCAGGGTGAGAATCATGGCTAAAGATGACATTTTCCATGTATGACCAATATGAGGCTCTTATTTGCCTTTGTATGTAGGATTTTAGGGATTTCAGTTTCTGGCGCTTTGCTTGATTTGGGGATTTGCTGAGTTTGTGATAGAGTTTATCACGTTTGTGGATAGCCTGATAATTCTGGGGGTTAACCAAGGCAAGTCGGCACGGAGTTTTGGTTTATTTCATGCGATGTAAAGCAATGAAATTTTGAATGTCCCTGGTAATTTTCTGCTACATATCTTTTTGTCATTATATCGATTTAAAAATCTATCTTCTACATTTATCAAACTTTTTGAGACTTGAGTTTTTAAAAAAAAATTGTATACAATCTGGGTAATGTAAAACTGCAGAGTGCGAAACAAATTTTGCACAATTGGGTTTTAGACGTACATTTATTTCCCTGTGTAAGATTATGTTTAATCTGGATTATTTTCACGACATTGAGAAGAATGTTAAACGTCAAACGTAAATATTGTTTAACTGTCTCATACATGTACCAAAGAACATTGATGTGAGGCGTATGTCATTATTAACACGAAATTACGAGTGACTTAGTCGAAAATTCAATAAAAGTAACACGAAAATCCGAGTTATTAAGTCGAAATTTCAAGAACGTAACATGCAGTTTCGAGTTATTAAGTCGACATTTCGGGATACGTATGTTCTATAACATACACCCGACACTCGGGTTCTGCGGTAATAAAAAGAGCAAACACACTTCCTGATTCCACGAAATGATTTATAAAACAAGAGGACCATGATGGCCCTATATAGCGCTCACCAGAGTTGAACTGGCCTACTGACCTAGTTTTTGACCCCACGTGACCAAGAGTTGAACTTGACCTAAATATTATTAAGACAAACATTCTGATTAAATTCCATTAAGATTTAGTTACAACTGTGGCGGCCTCTAGCAATTTCACAAGCTTTTGCTTTGATTTGACCGGGTAACCTAGTTTTTGACCCGACATGACCCAGATTCGAAGCTGACCTACAGATTATCAAAACAAATATTTTGACTAATTCTCACGAGTTTCAAACTTAAATTGTGGCCTTTAGAATGTTGAAAAGATTTTCCTTTGATCTGGCCTAGTAACCTAGTTTTTGACCCCACATGACCCAGATTCAAACTTGACCTAGAAATGATCAAGACAAACAATGTAACTCAGTCTCATATAGATTGAATTACAACTGTGGCCTCTAAAGTGTTCAAAAGCTTTTTCTTTGATTTGACCAGGTGACCTAGTTTTTGACCCCATATGACCCAGATTCAAACTTAACCTAGAAATCATCAAGCCAAACTTTCTAAATAAGTTTCATAAATATTGGGACACAACTGTGGCCTCTGGAGTGTTCACAAGCTTTCCCTTTGATTTGACCAGGTGACGTAGTTTTTGATCCAACATAACCCAGTTTCAAACTTGACCTAGAGATCATCAGGTCTAACATTCTGACAAAGTTTCATAAAGATCGGGTCACAAATGTGATCTTTAAGAGTGTTGACAATGTTTTCCATTGATGTGACATATGACCTAGTTTTTCATCCAACATGACCCAGATTCAAACTTATCCTAGAGATCATCAAGCCTAAAATTCTGAATAAGTTTCATAAGGATTGGGGAACAAATGTGGTCTCTAGGGTGTTCACAAGCTATTCCTTTGATCTGACCTACTGACCTTGTTTTTGATCCTACAAGATTCAGTTTCAAACTTGACCTAGTAACCATTAAGACAAACATTCTGACTAAGTTTCATAAAGATCAGATCACAAATGTGGTATCTAGAGTTTTCACAAGGTTTTCTTTTAATCTGACCTAGTTTTTGACACCACATGATCCAGTTTCAGACTTCACATGATCTAGTTTCAGACTTGACCTAGAGATCATCAAGACTAACATTCTAAATAAGTTTCATAAAGATCGGGTAATAAATGTGGTCTCTATAGTGTTCATAAGGTTTTCCTTTGATCTGATCTACTGACCTAGTTTTTGACCCCGCATGACCTGGTTTCAAACTTGAGCTAGAGATAATCAAGACAAACATTCTGATCGAGTGGCATAAAGATTGGGTCATAAATGTGGTCTCTAGAATGTTCACAAGTTTGACCTAGGTTTTGACCTCACATTACCCGGTTTTAAACTTGACCTAGAGATTATCAAGACTAACATTCATAAAGATTGGGTCAAAAATGTGGTCTCTAAAGTGTTTACAAGCTTTTCCTTTGATCTGACATACTGACCTAGTTTTATACCCCACATGGCCCAGCTTCCAACTTGATCTAGAAATTATCAAGACTTACATTCTGACCAAGTTTCATAAAGATTGGGTCAAAAATGTGGTCTCTAAAGTGTTTACAAAATTTTCCTTTGATCTGAACTACTGACCTGGGTTTTAACCCCACATGATTCAGTTTCGAATTTAACTAGAGATTATTTACACTAACATTCTGACCAAGTTTCATAAAGTTTGGGTCAACAATTTGGTCTCTAGGGTGTTCACAAGCTTTTCCTTTGATCTAACCTACTGACCTAGTTTTGGACCCCACATGACTCAGTTTCAAATTTGACCTAGAGATCATCAATACTAACATTCTGACCAAGTTTCATAAAGATTGGGTTACAAATGTGGCCTCTAGAGTGTTCACAAGCTTTTCTTTTGATCTGATCTACTGACCTAGGTTTTTAACCCCACATGACTCAGTTTCGAACTTGACCTAGAGGTCACCATGACTAACATTCTGACTAAGTTTCATAAAGATTGGGTCACAAATGTGGCCTATAGTGTGTTCACAAAGAAATGTTGACGGACGACGCACGACGGACGGCGGACGCGGACTTTCGCCGGACAATGGCCGACAATGGCTCTGGTGAGCTAAAAACATGACTGGACATGCAAAGTAGGTGTCCCTATTGCATTCCAGTCAATAAGCCAACCATCAGTGTCCCTTTGACTTTCGCTTTTGATCCTTATTGACTTCTTGCCTATAACTATGTATGTTTTGGGAGAGACATATGCTCTTCTAGTTTTACTGGTTGTACAGTTAACATTTGACGGTGGCAAAAAATCAAAGCTTTAAGCAAACGTTAAATATTGAACTAAGCTAACATCGCGTTTGGATAAATTGCAGTGAACTTTCATTTAACCGTTGACGACCAAACTTTAAACAAAACTGTTTTATAAAGTAAAGTCTACACTAAGTTCTGCTGAACAGTATAATTATGTCTGTTTATGTTTGAAAAGTCTAGAAAGTATGTAGACATATTCCTTATTATAAAGGTCTTTTAAATCTGAAGAGAACAAACAAAATGTATCATTATCATTAATGACTACACATGGAACAAATTTTTGCAAAACGTTTAAAACTAGAGGTAACCCCAATAACCAAAAAGTTTACAGCACTGCATAAATTAACCCATGCTTCTGAGAACCATGTCACAGACGTTTAGAAGAAAACAAAACAAAAGTTTCGATTTGTGACCCTTTTTTATAGTTAAGGACGTATTACATATAGGGACAAAAACTAAAAGAAACCAGAATCATTTCCTACAGGCATGGCATAAATATAATACGCATGTCATGATAAGTGTTATATGACCCAGAAAAGTGCCTATGCCTTTAGTATCTTGAACAATGAAATAGGGTGACTTTGTCTTAGACTAGCTGACAAAAGATGTAGAATGTCCTTTGTTTAAACGTATAGCTGGTGAGACCATAATTATATCTCATACATAAAATTTTCCCCTGGCTACCTTGCCTAAATGATTCGTGTACCAACGACTCGTCAATGATTTCTATCAAGAGCTAAATAACTTCAGGGATCAGGCAAATTACTAAATATTAAAAACTAACAATCTTCAGTTAACGATAATCAGCTCAAACTCCTTTGGGCTAGAGATACTATACTTGACTGGTATTTTTGTTGAAGTTCCATCAGACAATTTCTTTGAATCAACAACGTACGAGTCCTATCGTATACATGCTTAGACTATGTTCTTTAAATTGAAGCTGTAATTCGCTTAGATGGCCCCGACCACTGGATTCTCAGCGCCTATGAGCTATCATATATAGCATTCAGCTATTATAGGTATAACCCCGATGCCTTGGCTGCACTTCGCCAATAATGCTTAACCTCGTCTATAAGCTGGAACTCTCCTACTGTCCTAGAAGATCACCAAAACCTATGTCTCTGCCTAAGCTTTCCGCTTTTTACGCTATATTTGCTATCGTTTTTAGCATTCAACTACCATCAAGGTAAATCATCTATGCGCTGGCCTAATAGCTCGAAACCTTGTTGAAATTCTGCAACAACTCTTCCTTAGTCTATGAATTTTAGACGTCTTAAATGACCCAAGTTCTAATATTAACAGCAATTCAACAATATTTATAGCAAAGATAGCATAAAAATAGAGACGAGCACTACATGTTCTTATGTGTTACGTTATTCTCATATCAAATATACATTTTTTTCTGACAAAGCAAGTATTTTGCATCTCTTTCTGGCCTACCTCGTTCAATAATTGCTCATATGTAACGCATTTTACTTCGCTTGGTAACTATTTGTTCAGTCACAATCATCAGTTTTTATTTATCTATACAAAAATCTATACTTCTGTGTACTTTTCTAAATATAATAAGAATAACACTCACTTTTGAAATTTTTACCGTTTAAAAGAAATGTTAGCGTTTCGTACCGGTAAATCCAGGTTACATAGATCAAATACGTACGTTTTGCATAAAGACAGAGGTCAAAATATGTAAAAGTTATTATTTCATTACAGCTGTAAGTTATTCTTAAATTCTGTTAATCAAATTTTATTACAAAATATGTTCCTGAATATTTTGCAAGTGAACACTACCCGTCATTTAAATAATACTTTTGTTTTAATCTAAATTTCAAGATTTAAATAGGATAAAATAAGGAAATTCAAGAAATTTATATCCCCTGCCAAACAATAGATATAGTTTTATCAATGAAATGACTTTATTTTGAAAGATATTCAATTTCCATATAAACATTAGTTATCTATATTTATATTTAGTTTCAAGAAGGTCCATCAGTGAGATCTTTTGTGATAGTTCATTAATTTTAAAATACAATTAAAGAGCAATAACCCTTCAGTATCTGAAGAGAATCTGGTGAAAGATTTACATTACATTTACATTACCACTGCCCTGTAGTGATTTATAATTGAATTATATTTTATGAAGACCCATCAGTTGGTAAGTAAGATACAAACTAAAATCCTGAAAACAATATCTGCTTTTACTTGGTCTAGGGAGATAATTCTAAAACCGAGCAAAATGCATGTGCCAGTTAATAATTATGTGAGGTATGCTGATTCAAGCTAAATTCCTTTTAAATTATAAGCATTTTCATTGAAATGCTGTTTACTTATATCATTCTAAGACTGTAATAAACTTCAAAACTGTTTTCATTAACTTGAAAGATATTAACCAAAATTGGCTTTTTTACATAGATATAAAGGCAAGATTTAAGGAAAGTAAGTAATTTAGCCATGCAAGTATTATTAAATTTTAACGTTTAAGATGGAATGAAAATATAAAAACCTGAATTTAGAAATCTTTAAACGCTCAAGATGGCTTGATAACGACATGTGAAACAAATATCTCCTAAAAGTGCTTTTCTCGGTATAATCTTGCCAAACCGGAGCCAGATATTCTGTATGAGGTGTCAAATGGTTTAAGGATTTTTTTTTAATTCATATGTATAAAATAGCATCAAAACGTTAAATTCATTCCAAAACATTTTTTCAATAGTTCACGTCACTATTGTCATATGTGTATTAAATTCGATTCATTTCGATTGTGCGTGTGTTTCATTTTGGATTTGTTTAGATTAGTTTGGAAACATTGACATGCCGGCTAAAATATAAGTATTTGTTTTTGCTTCCGTTGTATACTGAATATCACACTTTTGTTAACGCATGGAAAGTGTAAAACCTGCCAACAATAGAACAAGTCAAACGAACTAAGATATATTACAAGTTAAAACATAGCAAAAGTTCCTTCTAGGGCACATCTATATAAATATAAATGATCATTTTGTAACGTCTGTTTTATACTGCCAAAAATGTCAAGTAAGTATTTACGCTAATTATTTAACATAAATTGTTAAATCCAACAACAAACTAAATCTGTTACCACTTTCAGTAGAGTAAATACGGCAATAAGACATTGACCCGGTCAATCCATTACGATTCGATGCGTGAATTTGTTGCGCATTATCAGAGGGTCGCAATGGGTTTGTTTTCACATATTAATCATGCATTTGAAGGTAACGATAATATTTAGTTTTTTACGTTTAAATCTGCTGATATATGTCTACTGAATGTACATATGTTATGTTCTTCAAGAATGGAGGAAATAAAAGAATCAGTCAATCATCCTCTGGTTTAGTATTATATAATCCATGGAACGCGTTCAGTCAGAGAGTCGCCTCAATTGAGAAAGACTAGTTTAACGTCAGAGGTTATTTCTGATGTCACGGAGTTTATTTGGCCAGCTTGTAATTACAACAGCTTTCGATATAAGTAGCTCAGTCAAGTGTGACTTACCGAATTAAGATATTCTTTCTCAAGAGAAGGAACAATAAGATGGCACTGTATAGTGCAAAAGACTTTAATATGCAAATTATAGGGTATTTAATACAATTTTAACATTTAGCGTGAAGCAATTCATCCAAATTGTCTCTTTTTCATTTGATAGTTTTTCTAACCTGGCAAACATATAATAGCTTGAATGACGCATTAATAGAGGATCATGCAAAAGCTAAGCAGATCCGATCTGGGAGTTATGATATAGCTCTTTGAACCGATTTACATCCTTTCTCATGTTTCTTATTTTGAAAATGTTCATGATGAAATTTACTGTAGAAGTAATGGTATTTAGAATACTTTGTTACATTCTCAATTTTTCCGAAAAAAAATTTTTTGATTTGTATTTTTCTTTCCAAAACAGTGTGAGATTTGTTTTAGTGAAATGCAAGTTGAGAATTGTGTAATCTTTATAAAAGTCGACAGCGTTGAAATACAAAGTTTTATTTTATGCTAACTAATGAAATACTGTATTCTATCAGTTAAATATTTTAATAACTCATCACTCACACTGTGAAAATATGAAATCTATATTTTCACACTGTGAGAGATATAGCTCCACCCCCCTCATTACATTGTGTATGAATTTTAAATTATTTGCTTAAAACAAGATGAAAATTGTAGTCGCACTTTGTTCTTTACAGTATATTTCTCGATTCAAATTATTTTACTTAAGGATGTACGAGCGAATTTTTTCTAACGTTAAGAAATTTTTCATACCCTGTGAGCTTGAAGAACATTAGTTTCTAAGACAAACAAGAGCAGAAAAAACATAGGTCACCGAACTCGTTATAATTTTATAGGGTATTTTCTTCACCCACTGTTTACGCATTTCTGAAATTTTGTAAAATTGAAAAAATGTTGGTACTTTATAAAACATATAATATCCTATTTAATCTTATAGGGATTTCAGGTCTTACAGGTTAATATGAATATATGGTGATGTCAGTATTATATAAGCATAAATGTCACTAACAAATCTCTTTGATTTTTACATGTTGACATAATTACCCCGCTCACTTTGTTTTCAATGGAAAAAACGTATTTAGATCTACAAAAAAAATTCTGACGTTAAGATTTTCAAAATATTTTGCAGCATTAATGACACACAAAAATGCTTCAAAATGGAAAGATAAAAAGTTGGGGTCACCATGCATCTAAGAGATTTATTAAGAAAAAACTGTTAAAAAGTGGTGAATTTTGATATTTTTTGTTCTTTTTGTTTTAATTTATATTTTCTAGATAATATAAAGTGCTATCTTAAAAACTTTTATTTTCTTTATAGCTTAACATTATATGTATCAGTCAGAAAAATATCAAAACCAAACCTGATCTACTTTAATAGATATTTGAAATTACCTATCCCTACCCCGTTGTAAATCTTACGTCAATTTTCGGCAAATGCCAGCCAAAAATAAGGGTGAAAATTTTTTTTTCGCAAAAAGCATAATATATTTGGTTAAAAGGTACATTATTAGCCATATTTTAATTATTAAGCATTAATTTTTGGCAAATCTTTTGTTAGAAAGCAATATTCGAAGAAACATTTTTCAAAATGGCGGATATCCTGAAAAAAACGCTCGTACATCCTTAAAGAGAATTTCATAACGTTATGCAGCAAAAAATAAAATAAAATGGAACTTTATGTTGTATGCGTCTTTATAACGTCACAGCACGTCTGACGTCATGTCTGTTTACGCGCGTCTGTTTCCCGCGCTGAGATTAAAAATAGTTGCAAAATGCACATCTCAACGTAATTGAGCATAAAATAAAAAGAAAATTTGTTTGTTTTTCGTGAATATGGAATATATCTCGCCTCGAAGTGAGAAAATTTTCACATTTTCACTCGCGCTACGCGCTCGTGAAAATATTTGAAATTTTCTCACTTCTCAGTGAGATATATTCCATATTCACTCAAAACAAACAAATATCCTCTATTTATTACGTGATTAGAATTTTCACAATATTCTAATACCAAAGCATTGGACTGATTCATGTGATCTAAGAGCGCATTAATAAAACTCCAAGTTCAAAAAGAGCAGAAAAGAAAAGAAACAACAACAAAAACAAGAAACGCGGCAATGCCACGAAACCAGGTTTTCAACACTTTTCATAAGAATAAACAAGAGTGCCAGAATGTCATAATATATGCCCGTCACAGCAAATTTCTTTACTCTAGCACCTGTATTTGCAGATGTAATTTTAATTTTGTGGTTGTTTAGTAATCATTGTAATTCTTTTGTTTTTCTAAGTCCACAAAAAAACTCCTTACCAGGTAGAGATACCTTAAAATACACCTAAAATTAGAAAGTAACAACTATGTTGTACCACAGAAAAGTGGTCTTGGTTTTTCCCTACGGTCAATTATAAAAAAGTTACAATATAAGTCATTTATAGTAACAACTAAGGGAAGTTAATCTTAAAAAAAAAAAAAAAAAAAAAAAATACAAAAAAAAAATTGTAAGTCCACACAGAAATCCTTACCAGGTAGAGATTGGTCAAAATACACCTCAAAATTGGATGTAACATGCATGTTGTACTACAGAAAAGTGGTCTCGATTTTACTCTACGTCTAGTAATGAAAAAGTTACAATATAAGCTATTTATAGTAACAACAAAGGGAAGTAGTTCTAAAGAAGGGAACTGCGCAAGACACTTCGTCTCATGATGGTGTATAATTGTGCCAAGTTACATCAAAATCCCTCTATGCATGAAGAAGATATGCTCCGGACAAAGTTTTCATTCTTGTATCCTTTGACATCTAAGTGTGACCTTGACCTTAGACCTAGGGACCTGGTTCTTGCGCATGACACTCCGTCTCATGATGGTGAACAATTGTGCCAACTTTCATCAAAATCCCTCCATGCATGTAGAAGATATGCTAACCCTAACCCTAACCTAGCCCTAACCCTATTTTTAGAACAATGACCTTGACCTTGATCCCAGAAACCCCAAAATCAATTCCAAGCTACAACTTTATATAAGTTTTCTATACACCAAGTTTCATCATGATAGCTCATTCCTAAGTTAAGTTATTGACCGGAAACCCTTTTTCTATTTTAAGTAACAGTGACCTTGACCTTGACCCCAGAAACCCCAAAATCAATCCCAGCCTTTGTTTTGATATAAGCTACATACATACCAAGTTTTATTCAAATATCTTTACCGAAACAAAAGTTATTGACCGGAAACCCTTTATCTATTTTAAGTAACAGTGACCTCGACCTTGACCCCAGAAACCCCAAAATCAATCCCAGCCTTTGTCTTGATATAAGCTACATACATACCAAGTTTTATTCAAATATCTTTACCGAAACAAAAGTTATTGACCGGAAACACCAGTTTGACGCCGCCGCCGGACCGACATTTACCACAATCTAATAACTCAGGTTTTCGTTGAAAACCTGGTTAAAAAAACAGAAATGAAGAGAGCAGTTATATACCTTAAACATTCGTTATTCACTCAATAGAATAATTTCTTTTGAGTCTATGATTGTTATCATGTCTGTTCTGTTTTGATACTACTTGAACTAAGAAAATTACATTTAAATAAATCTTCTATTGATTTGCCCATGTACCTATTTCGTTATTGTTCGTAACCACAACAAACATACTCGTGCAAATGATACCTATGAAGGCAAAAGTCAATTTTTGGACATTTTGTTACATAACATTACCCACAGCGAGCGCGATACCTAACTACATTCACCTTTTATGGTATTTTACCTAATTACTTTGGAAAAGACAAGCTCAGACGAGATTTCCGAGGTGCGTTGCATAAAACATACATAATGTACAAAGTAAATAAATAAACTAAATAATTTGGCATACATATCACAGTTATTTCACTAGAAAACATAATTTTAGACCAAAATTGCATTTTAACAGTGTCGTTGCATCAAATACACATTTCTTACCTGAAATGCGTAAATTTTGCTTCTCTTTCACACGGTGTGTATGCTTGCGTATCGAATTCCTGTCTGTGGTGAATGAGAAAACGGATTCATCTCTGTTCGCGCATAGGATCTTTATGATTCCGCGTATTAACAAAATCGAAAGTAAAACGTTTTAATGAAATGTGGTGAAAATAACCACATGAAGTCTTTACATCTAAGGTACTAGATACTTGCTATATTCTACTATATTCTAGGAGAGTCAGTTTCATAAACATGGCCTTATATTCATCCGAGCTGGTACTCTTCGTCTACATTTGATCTTCATTTGGACTTGTGTCAACTGATAAAACCAATGTAACGATAAAAAGCAAGGGCATATAGCTACACCTTCCCGTTGTTCATAAGATTTTTTTATGCACAAACCTATGTTCAGGGAGAAAATTTCGATTCTCCGAGCTCCCTAATAAAGCGCGATTTATCACAGTCTTCAGTAGTGATACAATTTAAAAAATCATCGCGAAATAGCTGAAGGTCGAGTGACGTCATTTTCTGTGTTATCAAAAACATACATGTGCCTGGCGAGATTGCATAAATATGTGCTGGCCGTCCTAAGGTTATTAGAGAAATCATTTTTTATCTAAAAAATCAGTGCTTTTTCGACATTTTTAACACGTCTGTACGAAAACTGACGTTTGAGACAAATATGGCTAAACTAAAATGCATTTTAGGAAATCTGTATATTAGAGAAATCATTTTTTATCTAAAAATCAGTGCTTTTTCGACATTTTTTAACACGTCTGTACGAAAACTGACGTTTGAGACAAATATGGCTAAACTAAAATGCATTTTAGGAAATCTGTATATCCTTTCCGCAGCATTAACGTACTAAAACGTATTAGCGTCTGATGGCCCTTTCACGCTTCCGTAGAAACAACATTTATTATATGAAACTTATTTTGAAAATATTTCTGAAATGTCTAGGTCTGCAGCTCTCAAATACGGTTATATCTTACATCTGAGGCATATACTGACACTCTCAGACAACATCAAAAATGACATTTTGAGCGATTTTATGAAGTTCCAAAATTATCAATGTACCCTTGGTCCGTTACGGACCCCTGTGGGATTTCTGTTTATCCAGAGCTCAAATATGTTTTTATAGATTAAAAGCTGACATGCTGTACTAAAGCCCAGGTAACTTCAATTCGTAATAAAGTGCTGAAAATTGGCTCCCCAATAACAAAAAAAAAAAAAAAAAAAAAAAAAAGAAAGAAGTCCAGGCGCATACATTTAGACGGGGTGACCCCTGCGCGTGACCCCTGACTATCTACGAATCAAAATGCGGCTTTCGTTTTCAAGTTTAGCATTTCTACTTTCATTTTATTTACTTCCGGAAATAGCTGAAGGTCGAGTGACGTCATTTTCTGTGTTGTCAAAAACATACATGTGCCTGGCGAGATTGCATAAATATGTGCTGGCCGTCCTAAGGCTATTCCTTTAAATGATAGCTGTATGTACTTGCATGCAAAACTTTAACCAAGGTGTTACGCTGACGCCGACGCCGACGCCAACGCCAGGTTGAGTAGAATAGCTAGACTATTCTTCGAACAGTCGAGCTAATAACGAAGGATGTAAAATCTCTTAAAGAGGTGTTAATTGGCTGCCACGGTACAACTATATATAATATTATATTCTCATGATATTACTGCAGAATTTACTTGGAAATATTGTACTTTTATTTTTATCAATTTATAGAAGAAAAAACATTGCATACATAAAATATGCTGATGAAGGAAAGCAGAGCGAACTTATGACAACGTAAGTCCCAATTTACGTCAAATGCACACCCAAACTTAATTTTCTTTACATCTTTAACAATTAAGTTTACATTTTAATCAAAACTATCATTTTTCGATAACAATCCAGTAAAGGCCAAGGAAGGTTGCTTAAATTTGATAATTTGCAACGCAGCCTATTAGAATAGACTTACTACAAAGAAATCAAGACACAGTCATGTTTGTGATTAATATATGCGCAATGAAATACATGATACAACATTTTTATTTCCAATCTATCGGCCGTATGTCTTGATAGCCTGGCAGACTCTTGTATTTATTGTAAAATAGTGATTTAGAACCATTATTGTACAATAAATACACGAATCTGTCGTGCCACCAGGGCAGCTAGGCAACCAGGTTCAGGCCTCCAATCCGCAAGCTTCAGGCCACTAGGCCGCCAAGTCGCTGGGCCGCCAACTTTCGCAGGATGTTATTACATTGTAAATAATTAAGAATATTCCGCTTGTTTTTGTGAAGGGCCATGTAAAGAAAAATAAGTTGCACAGACTAAAATATTACAACACCGACTACAGTAATATACATATATGTTACTAATAAATTTCTGAGATTGTACTTACACTATATACATTACGTGAAACTGAAGTTTGAAAGACATTTCTTTTTTCCAAATATTTCTCACTTGCTGAATAATTATGAAGATAATTCGTATACTGTTTAGTTCAAGTAAGCATGTTAAAACAAACGGAAAATCTTAGCTTGTCACGCTGATGTACCTGAAGTAAATGTTCAGCATAACACAATCATCCAACAAAAAGAGGCAAGAATGGTCAAATATAAGACTTTGCCGGATTCATGCACAAGAGGGCTGATGGTTGTCTACATGGATTAGGTTACATTTGATAATTTTGTAAAATACACGCAGGGCCGTGTGAGCGCGGTTTTATTCTAGTACTTTCTAGTTTTGACTATTTATCATATGTGAAACACGGCTTGTATAGTCATATCTGTCACTGATATACCGTGCTCCCGACCTCTATTTTTCATTTAGGTTTTACTAGTTAAGTATGTTTACCAAAGGTGCCAAAGTGTTAGTTAATATTCTTGTTACGGTCGGACATAGAAAATCAAGCCCTTGCTTTTATATATTAATTCCCTACTGTTTAACTTGGCATTTCTCCCAATGGTCGAAGCGGACAGGTTTTTGCTTTAGATGCAATATTGCTTATACATGTATTGGCTGATCCGTTCAGACTTTTAGAAATGGTCAAACTATTTTCATTTAGCACACTTTGTTTAATCGATTCTTGTCATGAGAGGTTATCGAAACTGTTGCACGTCCTCTAGCACCAGCTTAATGTACTGCATGATCCAAAACGAGTCTATAATTATAACAGCAATGAGCCAAAATACTTGAAGACGGCCGCCGCTCAGAACTTAAATACTATAAATTTTGCTGTGATAGTTTAAAAATCTATCAGAAAACAAACCTTTAGAAAGCAAGCAAACTAATGGAAGACTCTGTTTAACTCAGTCTGTAAATGATTCAACCTCGCACGCCCTCTAGCATAGGCACTTAAGACTGTCATTCCTTTCTAAAGTAGGTATTAAAAGAAGTCAAAACTACAAAAACTTTTTCTCACAAGTCACTTTATTTTATTTTTCCCCAACGTTTCGGCTACATTAGCCTTCTTCAGGGTTCAAAATAAATCAAACAAAGGAAGTGAAGTCCTTTATAAACACAGAACTCTCCCCCCCCCCCCCTCTCCCCTCCCCCGCCCCCCACACACCCAACCCGCACACAGAACCAAATTATGTCAACCAGTATAAACTTATGTGAAACGAAAAATGTAGATTCGAATTGAACGAAGCTGCCCGTAAGAAGTTATGATAAGATGGGCAACATCTCTCCCGCCCCTTACGACAAACGTGTGTCAACCAGTATAAACTGATGTAAAATGAAAAAATGTAGATTCAAATTGAACGAGGCTGTTCGTGAGAAGTAATAACAAGTTGTGCTACATACCTGCTAAAAATTTGTTAAACCAAGTATGAGCTCGGTGTATGGTCAGAATCTCGCTTTAAATTGGGACTTCAACTAACCCCCCCCCCCCCCCCCCCCCCCCCCCCCCCCCAAAAAAAAAAAATGAAATAAAAACGAGGTAAAAGTTTGGCAAAATAAAACATCGTGTCGAGGAATCGAATCGATATTCAATTCAGATTGCGTCATAAGCAATATATTGGTCGTTATATCAAATTGAATTGAAATTCCGTTACATCAAATCAAAAATGCCTGATAACGGATAAACAATTCGAAAAATCGTAATGAAATTCATTGCGTGGAATTAAGGTTTCGATCAATTGAATTCAAAATATAACAAGAGGGCCCTGAAGACCCTTTGTCGCTCACATGATCTAGTTTTAACCCATGATAACCTAGTGTCTAATTTGGCCTAGACTTCATAGACAGACATTAGGCAACATTTTATCCAATTGCAGGTAGTTTTCAATGAAATGATCTAGTGATATAGTTTTTGACCTCAGGTCTTAGTATAGTAAAATGGTATGAAAATACTTCAGAAAATGGGAAAAGCACAAAACTTGGTACATAACTACTTTAGGGCAAAACACTTAACCGAGCATGAGACCCACTCCAAAAAAAACCAATATGGCCGAAAATCCAACATGGCCGCCATGCATGTATATATTTTCAGAAATACCTAATATTATTTATAAAACTTTTATAGACACTTACAGTCATCAGTATATTTAGCTCAAATCACCAGTTTGAATAAATTCAAACATATTATATTAACAACAATACCGCTCTTCCAACAAAAATGAAAAAAGTTGTCTCCCTTGGATAAATTTGCTATTAAGCAGAAGAAAAGTCAGAATGCATTTATGTGAGTCAAAATTAAGAATTTAATGGTAACTGGCATATCAAAAATGTTTAAAATGGCAGCAGTCCTGTGCAGAACTTTACAACAGTTTTAAATTATTAACTTCGTTAACTGGAACCCGTCAGGACCGACAAAATGTATTCGAGTTATCGGTAGTTTGAGTGACCGAAGAATGTATTATAAAAGAATTTGGTTGGGACCTGACGATAGGTTCAAGTAAAGGATGATGTTCAGTTTTTCAGAGTTTGAGCGAATGAAGTTTGTCTGCAGTGTGTATTAGTGAATAAATGACATGTGTTTCACTGTGTCATTAGTTTTCGCGACTCATAATTTAATAGTGTTGCTGTATTCATTTCAATTTATTTACATTAAGATAACAAATGACACTAAGTAAAACTATATATACCATGCTATAGACAATGTGAACATTCCTGGCCTGTCAAACCATTATGATTTCTTTGGGAAAAAGTCATTGCCGTTTGATCCGCTTAATCAAGTTTACATTTGCATGTTCCTGTAATGTTCTCTTTTTTGTCAAATTGTAGCACATTGTGCCATAACAATAGTTTTATAGTTTAATGTCATAAGCATATAATGTACAGTCACTAATGCCCTGATCACTCTCAGACGAAGACCATGAAGACCACACTGCGTCCTAAAATTTTTGACGCGGTGGGGACGGGGGTCAAACTCGAAAAATGTGCAGTTCTAAAGTTCATATTGCGCCCTTGCAACATCCTTGCCAGGTTCTCACGGCGTCTTACACGTTCACACTAATTTTCTTACCACACGCATCTTCACGTCCGATGCGTTATTACTACATTCTTAGTACGACCAGTCAGTCTCGCGTACCATGTTTTAACCATGCGCTTATCTCCTTCTCATTGCGTTCGTGGGCTACTTATAAATACTACGCCACGCGCCTCTTTTTCATTTCTTCTGCAAGTTATATTGTGTCCGCATCTACACTCAACAACATTAAAATACAATATACGACAAGGCGAGCAATCTTATAGAGAGGCCGTGGTGGAAAAAGCAAAGGCAGTGTGAAGGGTATACGAATATCCAGAAGTCCACTACAAGCTGCCAGTGCGGCTGAGTCCGTGATTATATAGTAATTCCTGATGATATGTGACCATACCCATTGCTGGTTGAAAATATTGTGATGGGGAATTGGAACCAGTATTCATATCAATTCTCAGAATCTGAAACAGACACGGTGAGAACTTGCTGCAAGACATGTTAAGCACCGAAAGAACGTATTGATAACCTAATGCGGTATTCTACAACGTGGCATGGACGTAGCATGGTCATAGCACACAAGCGTAGATAAGTCGTAAGAAGTTCATTGACGTAGAAAGAACGCAATGACAACCCAGTGACAGCGCAATGAGCACGCCATGCAGTCTTTCCCGTCAACATCACGCTTGTACTATGTGCTACTAGGTTTTAGCTACATCATTACTACGTCCTTATTAAGTTCTTCCTGCTTCCTGATTCGAACACGTCTTCACTACTTTTGTTTTGAACATGTCCAAAGTTCAACCGCGCCCTTCACACTCGTGGAGACCAGAATTATCATGTTCCTATCGGTGTCTACTACATTGTTTCTAAACTGTACACGTTCTTACTGTGTCCTGTAAGTTTTTAGGACGTAATGAGAAAGTGGCTGAGTATGATATGGGATATAAATTAGAAGCAGAATATATCATTTCTACAAAAACATGTGCTCTAATATCTATTTCTGGACATTTTAATAAAATTAAAATATACTAATAATAAAGGGCATATTAAATGTGAGTTCTTGAGGATTTATCTAATGAGCACATGTATTTGAAACACAATTTTAATACCAACTTACTAGTTTTAAGACAACAGAAAATATTATGACACTGTCTTGTCAAACAAAACTAACCAGTACCGCTCGCGTTTACCGGTGAATCAAGTTTTTAAATGCATTTTCTACACCTTCCTACAAACAAACCTTCCTACAAACAAAATATAATATTTCTGCGGTATAGATTGAGGCTTTCGATACTCTTCTATACAACAAAACATGTCAAGTAGCTGATCAACCATCTGTTCACACAAAGATTAAGGCTATAGTGTGCATTCTTGCATCGTCTGCTACACCTCTTGAACATACTAAAAAAAGGTTGCCTTATAGGTCGGGCACATATGGGGGTCTATCACTCTCCTAAAATTCAAAGTCAATAAAATCTGTAAAAAGATCCTTTGGAAGCAAAGAATGCATCTAAGAACAATAATAGCAGATTCTGTTTGATTTAGTCTGTTCATGACAGGTAATGAAATGTGCAACACCTCTCACGCCCCCTAGCACCGGCTTAAGCGGAACTCTATTACACATATGTTGAATGGACCCCATGATCCCAAAGGACCAGAAAAAATCAAGATAAATAAGGCTGACCAGAGGTATCTTTGATAAATTGGAACCTTTTTGCTTCAAGTACCTGAGTCTCATACCAACAGCTCCTCAAAAGCATTTGCAACCTAGATAAAAGCTGTAGAGGAAGATGTAATTTTTCGAAAGTGCTGAAATGCTCTGCACTGCCTTATGCAAGTTAACTAAAGTTGTCGACAATCTCGTGCTTGTGTGTACTGACACGAGTATCTGACATGTATCTTATTTCAGATTTCAGTTCACTGTGCAGAGTAATATATTTCACAGAATATTTTCTAAGTGTTGTCCGTGAAACCAATTTTAATACTGTCAGCCTTACTCTTCTTTGTTGTTGAATCAATGATTATGTGATCAATTTATCATGTAAATATTGTGACTGCGGGTACATAATAAGGAACGTTGGTTAATTTGATCCTACTAGCCCGTCGCTATAATCTATTCTTGCATTTCGAAGTCACAAACCGAAAGGGTTAGTTGTCGTACTTGGTGTCATAGAAACTACAATTTTATACATAAACTTAGTCAATTGACCTTCACATTCTCCACATTATCTACCATCTGTAAACATGGTTTCATAAAGAAGTCTTTAGAATTTGCACTTTTGAAGTTATTTAAGTTTCCGCCATTTGCGAATGATGGACAGACATACAGACGATCAAAATGATGTACAAAGCACTGGCACCAGACCAGAAAGAAAATGCCTCTGTACATGTTATACCCTTCCCTTAGGTATTCTATAAGAACCATGGTCATGAACGGGAAAATATACTAACCCGTTTCAATCGTAAATTTCTCAACTTAAACGCGCAGTCCGGTGAATGGGTACCAAGTTTATTGAAAAAAACGATAATTTTTCTTCCATCGTGCACCAGTCACATTCCATATTGCTGAGATTATCAACATATTTTATGCTTTCGTAAACGTAATGTAAACAAACAAAAACAGAATCAACAAAAAAATCACATTTTTACAATAAAACTCGAAATGATGAATGAAATTCATCTTGTATATGATCTTCAATTTGAAATCGTACATAAGTCTGCATCTGTTCTGTTTATTTTATTCATTTTGCACATTCATGCTGCATTTTCACATTTTAGCGAATACGTGTAGTAAAAAGACAATTGACCTAAATTTTCACATTAGTCAATCAGAATTTTGTAATCTAGAACGGAACTTCACCAGGGAAGTTCAAGCAAATTTTTTGTGTAACGTTGAAATAACTTTAAACTACGCGTTGTTTTTCTAAGACAAGATGTTTTGAAGGAATGTGACCGGTACATAATGAAAGATAAATTACCACTTGTTTAATATCCATAGTACACATTTACCGACCTCCTTTTTTTAGGTACGGGTTATTATATTTTCCCCTTCATGACCATGGTTCTTATAGAATACCTAGGGGGTTGGTATTACATGTACAGAGGCATTTTCTTTCTGTTCTGGTGCCAGTGTACAAAAGGAGAAAATAAGATAACAAGCTTGTTTTCAATTTTTCCTCCTATCTATGTAACAATCTCTCCCAGTTTTGAAGAAATGCAGGGTGACACTTTTTGTCATATTCGTGCACTATTTGTTGCAATAGCAACAACATTTGTTGCCATAAGAACAAATTTAAATGACATTGGCGTTTTCCACATTGCCATCTATCCATGTGTCCACGTATCATGAAAATATCTGCTGTAGTTTTAAAGTTATTGCAGTATCCCACTTTGTATGGCTGACGTATTGACATGCATATTGGGGCAACCGATAAGCCTCATCTGGCTAAACACTGGTGGGGGAATAACAACAATGTTTCAATATGCTGCTGTGGACGGAATGCAAGTAAAATAATATAATTTACATATGGTAAAACAAAACATTCTTTAGAATATGAAAAAAACACAATGATAATATTAAACTAAGTTTTAAAGGCTGCATTTTAGCCGTAACCAAGGAAACAGAAAGAAATTAACATCATTTGAATTTTTATTTTTGCATTTGATGCAAATTTAGGATATTTTTTATCATATACATTTATATTTGGCGCTTTTTGGGGATGAAAAATAAATATAATGACTTTTCATTAGAACCTTGTAAGGTAAATATTGAGTTTTGGTGGCCATTTTGGAAAATGGCCGCCGTATCGGCCATCTTGACAGATATCAAATGTGTCCCATGAAAATATGCTTTTTATGCTTTAATAAAAGGTTGTGCCAATGTTGATGCTTTTCCAATTTTCTTAAGTATTTTTGATATTTTTCTGTTACGAGTTGATCAGACTATATCCCACTTTGGAACATGGCATATATTTCATAGAGACAAACATTCTTACAAAAATTAATAATGATTAAGTTGAAAAGAAGCCTCTAAGCAAAAGTTTATTATAATTTGACCTTATGACCTTTTTCTCAAGTGATCCAGTACAATTTTACCGTAGATTTTAAACAGACAAACATTTCGACAAAGTCTCATGAAGATCAGTAGAAACTGTGGCCTTTTTTGATCTGACCCAGTGACCTAGTTTTTTACCTACATAATCTAGTTTCAAACTTGACTTAGATGTCATAATGACAATCATTTTGACAAAGTTTTATGAAGATCAGGTACAAACTGTAGTCGCTAGAGTTTTAACAATGTTTGTATATGACTCGACCTAATGAGGCTGTTCAAGTAAACAAGGTAATTCCCAGACTCAAACTTTACTTATATTTCTAAAAGACAAACATTTTGACATTCTTAATTTCATGAAGATCAAGTAGTATACGCTGACTCTGGTGAGTGACCGATATTTTTCTATGATTTGACCTAGTGACCTGTAGTTTAAGATCTCAGATAATCAAGTTTTAAACCTGACTTAGATTCCATAGGTACATATATTTTGACAAGAATAATGATAATCATGTAGAAAATGTGGCAGCTAGAGCGCTAATAAGGTTTTATTATGATTTGACACAGTGACCTAGTTTAATACATGTAAGCTGAACACCACTAAATCAAATTATTCTATAGACTTACATTTGATTTGAGAGAGATCAGTCAATAATATTAAAATAGATTTTATAGGAAGAAACGTCCTGAAAAGAAGTTTGAAGAAGACAAAACAGAAAAAAAATTAACAAGGTTTCTATAATTTGACAAAGTGAAATAGTTTTTATCCTTTGGTAACCCAGTTTTGAAGTTATACTAGATGATTTTATTACAAACTTTCATAAACATGAGGTAGAAAATGTTGCCTCTAAAGTGTTGACAAGTTTTGCTTATTAATTGTCTTAGTGACCTGTTTTGATCCATTAACTATTTTATTGAGGGTAATATTCAGACAAAGTTCTATTGGGCCAAATGGTTCAAAGTCTATTTGTTTACGATACACGGCGGGCGACACACGACGACGGACGTTGAAACACAGGATGATCTAAATATCGTACCTTGAGCACTTTGTGCTCAGGTGAGCAAAAAGTCTTAAAAAGTACCGAGGTCTCTGTAGAAATATATATAAAAAAAATGTTTATCGTATTTAGAACTTTGGAGACACTTCCATCAACATATACTGAGCATTAAGCATTCTTACGCAATACTGAAACCGTCTATGATTTAAAAAACTGGCATTCATCTTTAAAATGGACCCAAAATAAACGTGACAGTAGTTTGTTTCACATTTCACAACCTGATAAATTTACTGACAGATAGTTGAGTGTTTTCATTTCTAAAGTAGGACGAAAAATGCAAAGTTTATCAAAGGTAAAGAACATGCAGTTCTGATTTACAATCCAGTGCAATTTGTAAACGATTTAAACACAAATCAATAAAAGTTATTTTCAATCGATCTGATTTATTTAAATTCAGTGTTCACAGGTGAAACATCTTATGTTGTGTTACAGATTAAAACCAGGAATTAGTGGTTTTAGATATCACTCTTAACGAAATTTTTGATTCCCTAAGCCTTTTATTGCCTTCAACCTTTTAATCACCAAAACGGTCATGAGGATAACCTGGGAAATTCAATCGAGTCTAACAATTTTAAAACTTACAGCTTCTTTCGGAAAACTGGAAAGGTGATATTGTCATAAACTTTATCTCTAGCAGCACTAATCAACGACAAGTAAAAGGAGTGAGCGTGTACGCATTGCATTATCAAGTTTTCCGGGTTAAAACAGGCATACGTAACGGGACGTGACGTGATGTGTAAGTCTCTTTGTTACTTTCATACAAGACATTGACAAGCTTTGGACCCAAAAGAGACAGAATTTGTTATAAGATGAGGTAAGAAAACATGTCATTGTCATAAAATAGCAGAGATAATAGACAAATCTGAGGCCTTTGTAACCGAGTGGTTCAAACCTTCAAATCTTGCCCCTCGTCGATGTGGGTTCGGGCCTAAGCCAAGACGTTGAATTCTTCATGTGAGGAGGCTATCCAGCTGGCTTACGAAAGGTTGTTAGTACTACCCAGGTACCCGCTCGTGATGAAATAATGCACAGAGGGGCACCTGGGGTCTTCTACCACCACTAAAGCTGGAAAGTCGCCATATAAACTATAATTTTGTCGATGCGACGTTAACCCAAACAAAATGAATAAATATAGACAAACTATCTTGCGGAAATAATTTCTCTTTTTTCCAAAAATTATTATAAAACACTTGAATTGTATTTCCGCATGTCAGTCTTATACGGGTATACATTAAACATTAGAATAAAACCAGAAATTATACACACCAGTTTAAAACCAAACTGTCCTACCGGAAAACGGATTTTTTTTCTTTCTCTTTGAGTATTTGCGCATGTATACATTTTAAACAATGGTTATAAGAAGCTTGAACCATATCAAACACATTCATAACATATACAATTTAGATAAAAATAACACTCTCTAAATAACTAAAATCTAAAACAGTATAAAATCCTTCAGCATATTTGAGTATATGTTTTTACAGGAATTATGGATGGATTGGACCTTATTTTTCCATATGAAACATATCAACTAAAATTCTACAAAACTTTAAATTTTATTTAAAAAAAAAATAGACGAAACGGAAGTTTAAATAGATGGTATGCATACTTACATGGTTTAAAAAGCGCTACTTTTAATACTGCACATGAACTTCTATATATAGAGGACAGAGAGGAAGGTAACCAGAACATTTCATAGATTCAATAAAATTTCTGCTATGGCCAACAGTATTCAAGCCTTTGACAAAAAAAAACAATTATCGGAAGAACGATTTAAAAAGAAATCAATAGAATATATATTTTATGTTCATAATGGAAAATGTGGAAAGGCTTTATGAGCCTTTAAGTATGCTTCGATAAAGTTTCCCTCTTATCAATGTTATCCTAAATTTTGAGTTAAAGTTTATCAGTTATATTTATTCTTAAAATCTAAAAACAATTTCCATGTAAAACCCCCTCTGGTACACAATTATAAAATTTCCTTATAACTGGTGTAATATAAGTGTTTCCTTATCAGAAAAAAATGTCCTGTTGTCTAATAATTTTGTAAACATTGCTGCATTTTTTTTCTAATCCACAAGCATTCAAAAAAAAATAACATATTTAAAAAGGTAACACATTTCTTGTCTTTATTATATATTTCAATTAACGTAATATTATATATCAAAATAACATACATTTGTATATCCGTAAAGAACAAAAAACTGAAATATTTGGAATTTCATAGACGTCTACGATAAACTGAAGGAAACTGATGCCAAATAAATAAATTAAAAATAAAAACAAAATGAACTTATGCACCAGTGTAAAAAGGCATATAATTTCTTAAGTTGGCGTTATTTTGTAAAATTGTTTTTAGGTGGAACTAGTAGTTAATTTTGAATAATGCATATAACAACGCACTGAGATAATGACCGAAATATAAATATATATATAAGTTGGAAATACGTGTAAGTCAATTGGAAATTTTCTTTCAAGTTTAATTTGGCAGGTAACTGCAGTTAATTTTACTACGGCTTTCCTGATTCTAAAAATATTGAAGTCTTTCCTCTCGTGTAAAACAAGTAAGTGTATATCTCAATTCATGGTAAGTTACAACTCGGTCAACAAAAACACAATCTTTGTTTTAGAGTCAGTATTGACGGCTAAGTGGTAAACACTTATATGAATCATTTTCATATTCTCTTAGCCTTACTTGAAAAAGTAGGGTCTTTTCTAAATAATCTACACCGACTGTAAGTGTTTTTCTGCTAATACACAGACGTTCCCATATCCTTCCGTCACATTGAAGATCGACAACGTTCATCGACTACAGCGAAAAACAGGAAATGTAGTAACTCTTTATAATCATCAGGATTTTGTAAAGGATAAGATTGCAAAATATTTTGACGTATCCACTTTTATATATTCCTTGTCACGCATGTGTGTTAATAACATAACACATAATAATGCAATTTACAATAACAATGAGAGACTAAATCATATCATTTGCTTTACGTAATTTATATACTGTTATGGACAACTCACTACGCTACTACTGACACTACATGATACTGATATTTTCAATGGGCAAATACTACAATTCCCGTGCACTCTCCTAGGCAACTCGTTATTTTGCACTCAGATTTTTTTACGATACTTGCTGCATTACACTTATATTTTCAAAGGGCACTTACTACAATTCACGTGCATTTTCCCAGGCCACGCATTATTTTGCACTCAGAATTTCCTACGATATTTGCTGCATTACACTGATATTGTCCCGCTACGCACATTTTCCTAAGGCTCTCGACACATTACACTCATATTTTCAATAGAACTTGCTACATTCCCAATGAAAATACTTCATTTCACTCACACTTTCCCACGGCATATGTTACATTGTGCATTGCGCTCACACTTTATCACAGCATTCGCTACACAATACATATATTTTCTTATGGCACTTGCTATATTAGACTTACATTTTCCAAAACACATGCAACATTACACTCCAATTTCAAACGGCGCTAGCTACACTGTGCTTTCCCACAGCATTTGCTACACTACAATTATATTTTCTCATGGCACTTGTCACATTACACTCACATTTTCCATAGCGCATGCTACATTACACTCCCGTTTCCTACGGCATTCGACACACTGCTTTTACTTTTTCTATATCACTCTCTGCAAATTATAATCACATTTTCCCACGTTAAATGACTCCGTACACCCACATTTTGCCACAGTAATTGCATATTTCTTACATTTTTACACGACACCCGCTACATTGTATTTACATTTGCCTTTGGAACTCAGTGTGTATTCTCACATTTCCCAACGGCACACGCTACACTTCCATCATAGCTGTAAAACAAACGTTTACCCGAGACACTCGCTACCCTACTCTGACATTTTCCCGCAAAGCTCGCTACACTACACTCATACTTTTCTGCTACTCTTGGTGCTCACAGGTTGACTTTTTGGACGATTTATATGACAAGAAAGTCCCGACAGTCATTGTACACAATGAAAACTATATGCAGTGAGGGTTTACGAAAAGAAGGGTGGTTTCACCAACGCACCCATGATTTTCTGTTATTACGATGAGGGTTCACCATCTTCTTGTACCATAAACGATGGAAAATCGCCATGTCACATGAGTCTCTCCAAAAATGAAACAAATTTTCCGCAAAGAGAGATATACTTTTTGTTCAGTATACAAGGAAGTATGAAAAGTACTTTTAGATAGTATCGGATTTGTCCCGAACAAATTATTGATGGAAATCAAGTGTTGTCTTTTCGGTTTACCTGTGGAATTTTTATAAACGTTTTATCAGATAAATTACATTTTGGACACCTTAACATGGAAAAAAAAATATTTCTGTCACACTCGAAATCTGCGCCTATCAGTTTTGCTTTGAAAATTAAGACCCATAAAGGCAATTAATTTCAACGATTTTTTAAGTTAGCGAATACCAAGCATGTAGTGAGTGCTCATTGGATGTTAATAAAATTTGAAAAGCTAGCTAGATATGCGTTATTTAGAAACGTTTTAAGATAAAATGGTCAAAATCAGATCGACAACATTTTGTACCAGAGACCATTAGGTTGAATTTTTTAAAAAAAAAGATTTTTAAAATGGGAAGGGCAATAGTTTCAAATGTTTTATTTAACAAAACGTCAGTATACAAGATGGTTAGAGTTAGCTTGGCGACTCATGCTTGACTTTTGTTAGTTAGAAGAAAATGCTGAATCAAATTGGTTTCGAAAGTTTTGTATTAAGTGGCTGAGCATCATTAGTAAACGTACCGGTTACCTTGGCCTAGTGGTTAAGGCGTCCGCCTCGGGATGGGGAGGTCGAATGTTCGAGCCTCATGGGGAGCGTTCGTGCGGAGGATGTTTGTTATTGGACTCGTTTCCAAAAGGCCGGTTCGTGAGCCGCGAGCTAGTTAAATAAATGGTTACCGACTTCTATCCGCCTGGCGCCTGGCATAGTGGGCAGGAGTTGGGAGGTAATTGGTACGCACAACAAAGGTGTCTCATAAGCCTGCTTGGCTGGCCCTTTCCATAGGGGATACACTATAATAAACAATACCTTTACCTTTACCTTTTATAGGCTTACATGTCCCCACTCTGATACACGATTTCGATATACTGTGTCGCATGATAAAAACGCACTGAGAAACTTTAATTCTAAATTTGCTTCCATAAATAGGAAATATTCGATTGATATTGATATCTAAAAGCTTTTTGTTAAAATATTGCAAATAAAGTGTGAAGTTCGCATGTTTAAGGAAGTAAACATTAGTAGTTGCATCAATAATATTTGATTTTTAGATATAATTGTGCGATGTAATTCATATGCCATTTTATACTTAACACAATAAGAAACTACTGCCAATGTTGTTTTATTATATGTCTATGGTTAGAACGGAAGCATCATTTATATATTTATTTACAGCATGTAGTTCCACTAACATATAAGATTATACTGCACAATCATATAAAAACACATATATTCAAGAAGTAGTAAAGTTCACTAATATTCATGAAGGCAGAACCTAGAATACATTCACTCATGTATCCAAACATCTCCTTTCCTTTAATATGAATGAAATATCTTATGCTGTGTTTCATTAACCATATCAAGTTGCTTGGTAAATGTTATCAGCAAATAAAGGATTCTACGTTACAACCCGTGACAACTTGAAGAAGTAATCTCTCTAGATTTAAATGTAATTTTTAAACACATAAAACCTGGGAAATAACAGGGTTTTTTTCACTTCACCGGTTGTTTTGAGAACTTTTCTTTCGTCCATATTTCCCGCGCGGTGAAACAAAGATTTTGTTTCCATTCATTTTTTTTCCGTACTGATTCGGTACTTTTTGAAGATGTTTCCTGTTTCGTAGATATATTCCATCCCGTGTCTTAACCGTATACGATCTCTCATTTTCATGCCTTTTAACGAATCTTCATTTTTCCCCAACGTTTTCCGTGATCAAGTTTAATTCTAAACCCTGTTTACGGGATTTAAACACGGTAATTCCCTGACCATGTTTTTCTGTCATAAAAATGTTTCTGTGAGAGTTTTTAATGTTGAACGTGCGAAAACTCATGCCATTTAGGTCTGTATACAGGGAACGTCAGTCCTAATGTTCCTTCCCATCATCAACTGATAAGGGCTAAACCCTATCGCTGATGTACTTGTATTATGATAAGCACTGATCGCTGTAGATACATCTTTCTGTCGTAAGGATTTTTTTTTTGCAAATTTGACATTCGCCTCCGCAAAATTTGTTTGGTGATAATGCGGGCTTGAGAATGTTTGTTTAATTCCACTTTGTTCACAGAAACCAGCTATTTTCTGCGAACTGAATTGTGATCCTCTGTCTGTTAATATATGTTCTGGGTCGCACCAGTGCAGGGACAATAATATTTGGCATGTGTTTACGAATCGGATAGAAATATCCGTCCCGAGGGCACCTGCGCATTGGGTGGTAGCGAGGCTTGCCGACAGATTATTTTTCTTGCATACCGTATTTTAAAAATAGTAGAATAAATAAAGCAAATAGAAATACATTCCTTGTAGCACTCTTTCTTGTAGTAGTTTACCAATTATTTTCATATATGTGGCTGGATAACACCAACGTACGCATTTTTTGAAGATGCAACTTTTATGTGTTATATGTGAAGTATATGATAAAGTAGTTCATTGATACCGGTCAAGAAATTAAGTCAAGGTCATTAAGTGCAGTTTTTACAGATTTCACTTATAATATATTGCTTTATATCTTTGACATTTGATGAAAAAAGTGAACAAAAACGGTATTTAATTGAAGCCAATGTATTTAACTACGAATAAATTCACTGTATGCAAATTAGCTCATTTGCATATTTATAAATATTAATGAAAGTGACAAAATCGTACAAAATTACGATAAAAAATTGGCATGTATGTACAACTGTGCAATATTTATTTAACAAATAATCAAGGCCTTTGAGTGGTTCATCGTCTAGTTTACCACGGTTCAGAGTTCAGATGCGTAGGAATTTAACCACGAAGGCATTAGCCCGAGTGGTAATAGCCCCCTGAGGCCGATATCATAATATACATGCTGCGGCGAGATAAGAATCATCATCTAACGTCGAAGAACATTATCTGATCTTATCATAAGCACACTCGCATGCAGTCAATTGAAATCATGCATCGAAAAATTATTAACATGGGTGTACATCTAACTATACTTATAAAACCTTCCAAGTTTGAACACATTTTTATATATATCCACTTTCGACCGTAACTTATATCCAAATTGAATAATAATATCACTTCGAAACATTCAAAATTTTTACACACCTATTGCGTTCAATAGATATTTGAACATTTCCGATTTTATTACTTTTTTCACATGTAACCACATTAAATTCCAATAAGTAGAAATACATTATTAACACAGAGTATTAACATCAGCATTACTCAAAATTAAAACCCAATTTTAAGTGAATATCGATGGTTTATTTTGATGTATAATTAATTTCTAAACATGTACACTAACGTTGTGTGACAGGCGCTGAGACAGTTAAGTTGTAATATTTACACCCATCTCTGAAGAATTATTAAATTTACAAAAAGCGTTTATTTACAAACATTTTTATGTATGAAACATTTGGTTCGTTTTATTTTTATCCATTTGAATTTAATGCGATGTAAGTGTACGAATATTTCAGCCATCTGAAACTTTACATTTTTCGACCATCAATTTCTTTGATAATGAAATTTCATCGTCGGAATCGTCATGGAACTGATACGCCAAAATCAGCATGATAATGAATATTTTCTTCAATGTAAGAAAAATCTCTGGCAGCCGACATTATTTTAATCTTTTGAAATACAGTATGGACGAAACACAGCGGAGTTCGTCTTGTTTTATTTCCTTTACCGCATATTTACAAACATTTATTTCAACAAGGAAACTTTGTTTAGCATAATTAATAATTATAACATCTAAGAAATAATAGCCGGTATGCAAAATAAGTTTGCTTTTATCAGGATAATCAAAACTTAACAAGTACGTAACGCAGTCAGCATGATCTCGGAGCCGCGACTATACTCTTCAATCGCCGTCCTGGGGAGTCCTTATAACGCGCGTATAGTCGGATATCGACGCTACAGGGGTAGAAAATATAGCGCCTTTAGTCGTATTTCGGCCTCAATGAGTTAAATAATGAAGCATCTGAATAATGAACCGTGGTAAATTAGACGATAAATCACAGGAAGGCCTTGATTGTTTTCATGCTGACATGCCCATTGACATATTTCAATAAATATTATGCTGGACTTCATTTACCAGAGGAGTAATGTATCGTACGTCATGCGGCATTTTGGCGTCATAATTGACGTCATAATTCTCTCTTACAGGTCCGCGCGTCAACCGTTGTTTATCGCAGAATATACAGACAGAACTTGATTTCCTTCTTTGTGTAACTGGAAATCAAATCGAGCCATGTTAGAATGTATTATATATAATGTTCATGATTTGAACAAACAGAAAGGTAACAAATGATATGTGGGATACTTATCTATTGACGCCATCATATGTGTTTTATGTGTAGATACTACTTGGGTGGGTTGACTTCTGACCAACTGTTATCTTCAGCACAAGTGTATATTTGTTTTTACAGTTGCAAGGCAGTTATTTTGTATTAGGTACATATCTGTCGGTTTGTTCAAAATGTGAACCTATGTCACACAGCAAATATGACAGCCATTTTTTCAAAATGGCGACCAAGATGACCACCAAAGGTAAATATGTTCAAAAGTATGCATATATATGAGCGTTTACATATGTTTTAATGTAATGTATTGCAGCATTAACATTGATAAATAAAATTAATAATAAGACAATACGCTGCCATGTAAGCAGCCTCAAAACGACTTTTTTCTTCAAAACGACTGCCAAAAGTCAATATGTTAAGGTTTCTTTGCATATGTTATAGAGTCTACAGAGTTGTTTTATGTAGTTCAGTATAGTACTATGATTGAAAAAACAACCATTGCTATTTTAAATCAGGTTGACACCATCTCAAACAACCAATACGACAGCCACTTTTCACAATGGCCGTCAAGAAGTCAGTATGTTCAGTTTTTCTAATATACTGGAGAATGTACAAAAGGTTTTATGTACCGTTTTGCAGTATTTTGACGGATAATTAAACAATATACTTTATAAAACATATATTGGATTTACAGACAGGATAGCCTAAATTAGTATCAACAGTTTTCTTTGTATAGCGACTGGGCACCCAATGTATCTAGAGGTATAGAGAAGGCAACTATGGATATCTTTGGTATATCGGCAGGCAAACTGCTTTTTATACAGTCCGCTATGGATATTCTTAGGATACAGACAGGCAAACTTTCTATCAGTGATATAAAGTCAGCCATTTTTTATATCATTTTTTTTCAGACACGCCATCCAGGCTAAATAATGATGACACTATCGGAATCGAGGGATATGCCACTCTGAGTAATATCCTGTATATACCGACTGGCCCTTCTTGCTATAATACATCCAGAAAGCTAGGTATACATATAGGCAACAATAGGTAGCCTGGATACAGAGACAGATAAAATTGGTATCCTAGAAATCCTAGGAAAATTATCCTGGTATACATGCATGTACATTCCACTATGGATATTTTAGTTATACAACATTCACTCTGCGTGATTTATGCATACATGTATAGCTACCCTGGCTATACATACAGTCCACTAAGGGTACCTTGGCTATAAAAACAGTTCACTATGGGTATTATGAATATACAGAAAGGCCTATCTAGGTATTCTGTACATACAGACAGATCATATTGGCTACACTTGTATACATACTGGCAAATACTGGTATACTGAATATACAGACAGGCACGTCTGGGTATTTTGGACAAACAGAAGGGCCAATCGAGTTTCCTTCCAACTCTGGATATACAGGCATGTCATCCTGGCTATACAGATGTATATATAGGCTACCAAAGGTAACTTGATTTACATACATGCCATTCTGGGTATCTTTGGAATATAGACATGCCATCACGGCTATACATTCAGGTCACTTTGAATGGCATTGATATATAGACAGGTTATCTATGTATCCAAGGTACAGAGCCATGCCCCTTTGTGTAGCCTGGGTATACAAACATGTCATCGTGGTCATATATACTGGCCATTATGGATATCCCGCTTTCTAGGTAAAAAAAACCTGGGTATACAGGCATACCATCATTGCTATACACTAGGCCTGTATATTCGTTGAGTATGCTTGGTATATAGACAGGTCACCTGAGTGCATTCTAGGTAGGCCACCATGATCGAGTATCCTGGGTATACAAACAAGCCATCCTGACCGTTTACTTAATGCAACCGCTATGAATATCCTGGGTATAAATACATGTCACCGGTGTACCCTAGCTATAGACTCTGAGGCAGGTCTACCTAGGTATCCTTGGTATACTGTCAGGTCTTCTTGGCTATAAATACAGGCCAAAATTGGATCCTGGGTACCGCTATATGTAAACTTGCTACACATAAAGACCACTCTGGGTATGCTTTGTATATAGGTCTTCCTGGTTATATATACAGAAAACTATAGGTATCCTAAGTGTACAAACGGTCTCTTCTCGTGGTATCCATTGTATACATACAGGCTATTAGGGCTATATAATACGGATACCCTTGGTATACAGAGAGACCGCCAATGTATCCAGTGTATACATTGGGTATCATGTATAGTGATATATACAGATACACTATGAGCGTCCGTGGCATGCAAAGAGGCAACTATCGGTACCTTAGGTATAGATGCAGGCCATTTTGAGTATCAGGGTTATACAGACTGACTACATGTGTATCCTGTGTATACAGACAAACCATCATAGCTATACATATATGCCAGTTTGGACATATAGTATTACGCTTCACGACTTTGCATCGATAGCGTAAAATAATGGAGCTAAGTTTGCTTGCATTCAAAGGATACCACGGATGACATGTATGACTGTATTTCCATAACACCCAAAGTAATATATCATATACTAATATGGATTGCAAGTCGAAATGGGGCAGTTAATGTGCAAATGCTACCAATCCAACCAGGTTTGCTTGTTTAAATGTGCATGCGAGGCTATTTTTATACCAACTGTAGAAATGTACATGGCAAGGAGGACGTTAAATTTGTGACATTTTTAGAACAATACCATCTGTTATTGTGTATTATAGAGAAAAGACTATGAGCAAGATTGAACTGTGTGAACTACGTTGTACGGTATTTTGAATAAGTGTTAAAAACTAATTATATTCTTAATGCATGGAATATTTACAAGCTTTACTTGGACATTTATAAAACTGATAAGATTCAGATATATTTGCACTAAATGAACGTTTGAACTGCATATTTGATACATTTTAATTAATATTTATGTGTATGCAAATGAGCTGAAAAAGTTTTAATTAATATTTAGGAAGAACATTATTCTTACTATCTCAAAATATGGTTTATATATGAGATTTGTAAATATTGTTAGTTTTTTTAGATATTTGTTTTCTTTTAATGATTAACATACCCCACCCACTTTTAACTGTATTTATTCTAACGAACAATAAATAATGCTACAAACAGATATATATTTATATAAAGATTTTTTTGATTAAGTGTTTGTAAATAAATGTCCAAAGCTCTGGCTTCATTTTGATACCATTATTGTTATTCTTCACCGATAAATGACCAAGATACAAGGTATTTTATGTGTCACGCATGAAAATATGCACCAGATGACCTTTGACCTCGTTTATTTCACTATAAAGGGCCTCTCAAGGGTGACTACCGGGCAAGTCTTTCTTGTGGTACCTAGTAGATAACGTTTAACATGGTAGTCGTCTATGCATAGTCGTCCATCTTCAGAGAATGATTACGCAAGTCACAATTTTGAAAACTCTAGGCATACTATAGTAGAGTGTGTACACAAAGTGCGGGAAATTAACATCCGTAAACAAAAGTGACTTCATTACGTTTCAGCGACGCACAATAACAAAGTTCCACTTTAGTTTTATCCATTGTAGCGTAACGTTATGTTCATACGGTAAAATAACTTATTTTGAATCTAGAAATATACTATAAGGAGATGAGAGAAACTATCAAGGTACCTGATTTTTTTGTATTTTTAAGTAAGCAATATATAATCAATGCATGAATTACTAGTTGAAATTAACAGCACGAGAGTCATCTGGCATGGGGTGTGAGTTTTGCCGACCTGGGTAAAATCACCGGAAACGCCAGTCAGGTTTGCAAGAATATGCTCTGTAACTTTAGAATGACAGTACCCCGTTGTTGCCTTTGTAAGGTGTCTTCTTTCAATGTATTTCGAATAAGTGTCAAACCATGACAGAATACTGTTTGTTTAAGTGTTAAAAGATGTCTACAGAAACGTTAATCTATGGCCCTTGTGGAATTTTTGATGGTTTTAACGGTTATCTCCTATTTGATAGATTTTCTTCCTGACAAAATTGACAGTTTTAATAGCCTCTACAATGCCTCTAACACACACTTTATTGAGCAAGATTTCTTGATTTATTTATCCCTTGATGTCCTTTATGCAGTTATTCAAGTACTATAACTCTTTCACCTTTTAGGATTACTATTCTTTGTCTGAACAGAACCAATCCATTAACAACTGACAATTCAATTCTTACACCGAAATACACTTGAACTGATTCTGGCAACTTTGAAGCTTTTTCTGGCCTCCCATATGACTTTATGTATTGCTTATTTGCATCACTTTTTGTAGCCTCTGATAAGGATCTGACACTGGTAAATGATAAATGTTAATAGATTTTTCTACAAACAGATTCACCTCATTTTCAATATTTGTTTCACATATTTGTAACGGTGACCTTGATAAGGCGTCTGTCACTACCATATCAGAACCTTTGCAGTATTCTACTACGCCATTGAACCTACGTAATATCATTAGTAATCTTTGACATCTAATCGGTACTTTATCTAAGTATAGCCTATTAGTCCAGGGTAAAAGTAACCTGTGGAAAGCTATCAAAATGAAACTATCTAAACCAACCAAATACCGCGAAAACATCTTACATGCAAACACAGGACTTAGACACTCTAATTCTATTTGCGACCGAATTTTTCGGTTTCAGTCAAAGCTTTTGAACAAAATGCAATCGCTTTCAACTTGGAGCCTTATTGAAGTAGTAAAGCTCATTAATATTCATAAAGGCGGAGCCCACAGTATATTCACTCATGTATCCAAACAAATGCACAAGTAAAAAACAAACTCAGATATCATATTTTGATCAAAAGTGTTGTTATCTATAGATATCGTGAATGTCATGTGAACTATTACCTAAACAGGAAGTTTAAAATTAAAATATTGGACTTGGTGTGCCATAAACGGACTGAATAACAAATATAGTGATCAAAGTTGGAATTAATTAATAAGTTTTATTGGCAAAGTTTGTTGCTGCGAAATATTAAAATAGTTGTAAACAGCGAAAGAGTGATATTAGGACGATACAGATGTTAATGTGACAACTTGACACTCCGACACTCCTTCACTGAATATGTAAACGTGAGTATTTGATTTATATACCCAATTTACTTTTCCCCAAGATTAGATGCATCTACCTGAAATGAAATACGACATGCTGTCTAGAACTTTAAAGTTAATATCACTTTGCTGATTTATCAGTAAAGTATCCTCTCACCATTTTCCCATTTCTTTCTTACATCAAACAATGTATTCAATAGGCATGGATTGCATTTTTACCAAAATATAGCTAGAGCCACACACTGTATACTGAGACACTTCTGACTTAAATGCCTTCAAAACATACGGAGTACTTAATATACATCAGCAACATTATTTTGATATATTCAATAAAAATGTTTGCTTGGACAGGGTAGAGGGTTACACTAACACCAACAGCATACAAATCACAAGACAAGCCGTAAACTACAGCACTGGCAACAAACAAACTTTAAAATACGGATACCACATTAAAATGATTGAAATTATATTGGAAAGGACAGAAACGCAAGGTCAAGTTATGGAAATTAGAAATATGTAGTAAAACGCAATGCAAACCGAAGTTAATACGAATAAATTAAAAAACACAAAACACCAACACAGTTGATAAGTAATTATCAAAACTATGTATCTGTCTAGTGGTTTTGCCTCTTACGGCGTGGTTTTTATTTACGTAGAATAAATGCTTCTAATCCAACTTCAGATTTATTCAGTTATCTTATATATCTTTCAAACGCATTCGGATCGGTGTGGCTTAAAAAGATCATTAAAGAGCGAACATTTCTTTCTGTGCCGCTGTTTCGTTTTGTTTTGTTTCCTGTTCGCACTTAACATATAATTTATTGCAAAGCTTAACTTATAATTTATTGCAAAGTTTCTCTTCTAAATGACACAGCTCATAGATAACAACAGTGTATGACAAACATTTGATAAGAGGTATATATTCTACGCCCGTGGTTATGTAGAAATTATTGACCAGAACATTACTTTACAGCGATGCATAGAAAATGCTAAAAGAAAGGTCTGTTGTAACCACATGTATACTCTATTCATAATAATTCAGTTTCCATAGTAATTTAGGCTTCCTTCCTCGGGGTTAAAATTGCATCAAATATATATGGTCACCACAGGCTAATAAACATACTTGATAAGGTATCAGTCTGTTTTTTTAGGAAAAATTGTGATTTTACGGAAGATTGGAAAAACCGCACCAGATATTTTCACCTTCTTATTTGTTACTTCTTACGTTTTCTTTTCGTACCCAATTCCGAAGGTCTTCTGCCATTCTTACATCACGATTACAACCCAAACCCAACCCAAAAATATAAACTTATATTGTGTTATTAGCTTGTAAGTGTCGAATTAATATTTGTTTCTGACTGGTAATAACTATTAAGTAACTCGTAAATACAGTTAGTATCTTGTAATAATAATTAAGTGATTGGTTGGTACAAACCAGTTAGTGACTGGTAATAACCAATTAGTAACTGGTAATAGCCAGTTAGTAACTCATAATTACTAGTTTCTTTCTTTTGATAACCATTTAATGTCATGTAATAACACGTTATATTTAGGAGTTAGAATAAATGCTAGTGCGGCACTTCGATGCATATTTTGAATCAAATCAATAAACACAGCGTTATTTTATGCACTGAGGATCAGTTAATAATCGAGATACCCATCAGACGTAACTGATTGCAGTCAAGACTTAATTCTTTTAACTTTAATAAAATTAAGTATTGTGATAAAACTTCCTGGATGTGTAAAACGGGGTTGTTATGTTCAAATACATTTTATCAAAATAAATACATTTGTACTTCCTAATGACTTTGTTATAATGTCTGTGAGGGAAGTAACATTTGTAAAAAAACTGGTACCATGCAATAAATCTTTTAAAACATAACACAAAATCATTATGATTTTACAGCAAACAATTATTATTATGGCACGTGCAAACAAGTATGACATCATCTGACTTTGATAGTCGCCGCGGCATCACGGATTACTTGTTAGGCAATAAACATGGACATGTGTTAAAAACCAAACATATTCACAATGACATGTGTAAAATTTTATCGCATATTTTTCTCACTTCGACTTACCGAGTTTACAATACACTTGAATTTATTGACGGGACTGCAAATCCATTCGACACATCCGGAGTCTGGGTAAGTCAAATCTTGACGTAAGCGGAGTTGAATTACATATATAAAGAAGGAAATTTGACGGGACTTGAACATTTCTTCGACTTAAGCGGGATTTCAAGGTAAGCGAGTTTGAGATACTGTGTTTCGACTGTACTTCCTGGTGACTTTGTTATAATGTCTGTGAGGGAAGTAGTATTTGTAAAAAAAAACAAAAAGAACTGGTAAATCATGATCCTTATACAAGGTGCTTATTTCGTTGTTTTGTTCTGTTACTCTGAATTATTGTGAACGCCATTACGCTTTATCGCAGAAATATATACATCTGTCTTTCAAATCTTACATCTGGTATTGAACCTTGGAGTTTAATTTTGTCCAGTATCTTATTTTGTGTTTCTCCTGTTATATATATTATAAAATATATCTTTAATTAAAAATTTTGTGTATGTTTGTTACTAATTGGACAGAAAATATGTTAAGTTTATCACTGCTAAAACATGAATCACAGTCAAGAGATCAATAACTGCTCAAAGTATACGCGAGTATCAGGTGCGGGATTAAGATAAACATGATATGAAATCTTAAGTAATCAATTTTTTCAGATAAATCGGTATACAAAAGACATCTTTCAATATTTTCACTTTATGATATAATCAAGTTGTCTCTCAATAAAGTTTATACACCTTTATTTTTGTGAGCTCTTTGGGCAATGGGGAGAAAAGGTGTTGGTTTAACTTGTTTCAGTTATAAAAGGTAGTCATATCTGATATTGTGTTTCCCACATAAACCTATTGGGATAACTTGACAGGCTTAATTAGCCTAATATATAACAATACCCGAAACTTACTGTTACAGAAAAGATAATTCATGGAAAAATTTTTATGTTGTCTTATGACTGTCCGTTTTAAAAAGACACATGTTCCTATAACCACGCATTTTCTAATAAACATAAAAGCAATAACGTTTGTAGGTCCTTTTCAAACAAAGTAATGGTCTTTATACCTTTTCAATAGTTTATCTAAACGTTTTGTTAACATGCATAACTGTTATCACGTTTTAGTTTAAAAATATTCTGTTACTTGCCTCTTGCAAAAATTATTTAAAAAGAAAAGGAAGAGGTAACAAATCGTTATGTATGTCACATGGCTAATTATTGCGGAAACAGTTGATTTTTCAACTTAATTTTAACAATAAAACGCATATTTGGGGAAAGATTAGAAAATGTCACAAAGTTGGCACATTTTTATCATTTTACGTCATAATATATTATCTTAAAATGAGATTTAAATTTTAAAGCCTTGTATTTGTAAGGTATTGAACAAAAGGATTTAAAAATACCAAGAAAACACATTCTTGACTAGTTTCGACCTTTATGTCTTCGTCAGAAATAACAACGTACAAAACAAACGACGTCACGTCCGTTTGGACGCGAACGTCAACGTGACAAAAAGCGCAAATATAGAATATATTAGTATTAATGTACATATAGATACGGATCATAATGATACGGCGGGTATTTATCGAAAACATATTTCTTCAATATGAAGCAGAGAAAAAATAAAACCCAACATATCTACATGACAAATTTTGAAGTATACATGTGAAGCATAAGCGAGAATTAACGATAGATCTACTTATAATTATATAAATAGTAAAATAACATTAATTTAAAAGCTAACCGCACATATATAATTACAGAAACAATCAAAAAATTAAAAACTTTCATTAAAATACGATTAAAGACAAAATGCAGTCAAACGGCGGAAAAGGGAACCTTGAAGCAGTAATAAGGGGAGGTAATAAAACGGCAATAAAATATCAAAATGCTGGAAAATAGAGCCGATATATTCTTAACTTCTACAAAAATTATTAATATTATTTTAAAGTAAGAAAATATATTAAAAACAATTCTATACAGTGAAAATATTTAACCTGTAGGGATATTATGAAAAAGTTAGTATATAAGACCCTATTAAATGTTACTTGGTAACTGTAATCACACAGTAAACAATACGCTTGTGTTCATGCCAGATGGGTGCACGGTATTTAACCGGTGAATCCAGGACGTTTCACGTAATAACCTATCTAAATCATTATCAACAATGTCAATTGGTAAAAAACTGAAATCATCTAAATTGTGATGAGTACTGTTGAAATGGGCAGCCACACCGCTAGCATATGCTGGATCGCTGAAATTGTTAATGTCAAATTTATGACTGTTCATACGTTTAGAAACCTGTTGTCGTGTTTGACCCACATATTGCATGTTGCACTTTTTACAAGTTATGACATAAATGACATTTGATGATGTGCAGTCTGTATTAAATCTAAGTTTATACATAGAAGAATTAGAAGAACTAACGAATTCATCAGTTTCTACTATCTTGCTACAATGTGTACATCTAGGTCGGTAGCATTTGCTGGAACGGGCACTGATGGGGGTAGGGGGCATTGCAGAATATCTAGACTTTACAAGGAAGTCTTTAAGATTTTTACCACGTTTGTATGCCAACACGGGTCTAGAGGAATGCAACTGTTGGACTGAGACATTTGGCGATAGTTTAAATAAATCCCAGTATTTATGTATGATACTACCAATGTTAGGGAGGGAGGGATTATATTCAGTAACAAAAGGCACAATATCAACCTGATCAGAATTGTTATTGTATTTCAGAGCTTCGTCTTGTGTAACATTATGCATCTTGTTAAATGCAGCATCTATTACACTGTCTGGGTAATTTCTGGATTTGAAAAATTCACGTAGAGTGTCCAGAGATTTAGCAAATTGATTATCGTCAGATATAATACGACGATATCGCTTAGCCTGACTGTAGGGAATACCGTCTTTACAAGTCTTTGGATGATTAGAGGAGTAGAGAAGGTACTGATGGATGTTAGTATTTTTAACATGTACATTGGTGCATATGTTATTACTGGTATCTTTCGTAAGATCAACATCCAGGAATGACACATGTTTCGTTGAAATTTCATACGTGAATTTAACAGAGCTATGAAATTCATTAAGGGCTTTAACAAAGCTATTCAATTCGTCGAGTGAATGATCCCAGATCATGAAAACATCATCCAGAAACCGAAGCCACAAAGTAGGTTTCACCTGCTGGCTTTGTAAAAAGTCTTGCTCTAACTTACCCATGAACAATGATGCATAGGTAGGGGCGAACGGACTGCCCATGGCCGTCCCCATTGTTTGAATGTAATTATCACCATTGAACTGAAAATGGTTATTCTTAAGTGTAAGTTCAATAAGTTTACATATACTTTCTACGGACAAACTAGTATCAGACAGACTCTTGTCCCTGTTTAAGAAAAATCTGCAGGCTTCAATACCCTCATCATGTGGAATGTTCGTATATAGAGAGGTTACATCCAAAGTCACCAAATAACTGTTGGATGATAAACTGCAATTCTTAAGTTTTGAAAGGAAATCCGTAGTATCTTTGACATACGAAGGTAATGATTGCATATGTGGTTGCAATACATAGTCTAGATATTTAGATATGTTATCAGTAGGGGAATTGCATGCAGATACTATGGGCCTACCTGGATATCCTAATGGCAAAGAATTATCTTTACATTTATGTAGTTTGGGTAAAATGTAAAAATGGGGTATACGTATCTTTTCTGGAAAAGTATCAAATTCCTCTTTCAAAAATTTTTCACATTCGGAAATTTCATCCATACATTCACATACATTACGTTTCACTGTTTCTGCAATATTGCTATCACGTTTTTCGTAATACTTGTCATTGTTGAGATGTCTATGTACTTCCTGTTGATACTCATCAGTGTTCATTATCACAATATTTGCCGATTTGTCTGCCTTTTTTATTACAATATCTCTGTCATTCGCTAGAGAATGTAAACTAGAGAGTTCTTCTTTTGTGATATTTGAATATCTCGACTGTTTTGATGACTGGAGTATTTCCTGGTGAATTGCCTCAATATAGAAATCAAGATATTCATCACGACCTTGCTTCGGAATGAACGTTGACTGCTTTTTGTTGAAGAAAGTTTTTTCTTTATCATTTTGATCGTTATTGTTATTATCATTGAAAAAATATTCTTTCAGTCTCAAACGTCGACAGAATCTAAATGTTTCCTCTGCTAATTTAACTTTGTCGTGGCTTTTAAGCTTTGGTACAAAAGAAAGTCCCTTACCTAACAGGATATAGTCAGCATCGGATAATTTTCTTTTTGATAGATTAATTACCGTCGCCTTGCCTCTTTGAATGGCCGTTTTCCTCTTCTTGATTCTCCTCCATGCGTTCTATTTTTGGCCCTGACGAAACGTCGGTTTGCCTTTCGACAACTATTTTGAGCAGTTTCGTTAGGTCTTGTAGCGTTTGATTCAGCTGATTCTGGGCTATTGTCGCCCCGTTCCGTGTGGCCTCTGCATAAGTTGCTTTTGTGCCCGGGGCTCTTACGTTTTTTGAATTCTATATGTCGTAGGTTCTGGAGTTGCCGCTTCCGTAGTTTTTGGTGAACATTTCTTCTCAGCTGAAGACGATTCTTCAGTATTTCTATCTGAGGGCGGCTTCAGATCATTTTTTCTTGAGTTACGTGGTGCTGGTTTTGGTTTCTTTTTATTACTCTTTCTACGACGTGCCCTGCCTGATTTGTTTGATTCTGATGATTCAGATTCATTACTTTGAAGTGGTTGTGAAAGCACCTCACTTTCCTTTAATAGGATTGACAGCTTCTTTTCATGTCTCTCTTTAACAGTTTCTTTCTCTCTTTCTGTTTTGTCTGATATTTCAGTTTCAACATCGAACAATTGATCGTCTGAAAGTTGATTTCTCGCAATTTTCCTTTGTTCTTCGATTGTATTTGATAGGTCCAAGGCGTGACGCTGTTGTATTGAACACAAATTAATATAGTAAAAGTAGTTTTAAACTAAGAAACATTTATATATTTTGATCAGATTATGATTGAAACATTCTGTCTCAGATGAAACGCCGTTAGAATTAAAGTATTGCAAGGGAAATTATTTTGAAACTATCTTGATGTAAATTCTACAGGCACCTTATTATGAAATGTCATTTATCATCAAATAAAGAGTTCTAAAGAAATATAACCATGCTTTCCTTTTATTTTTTAATATCAGCTGGATCTTCGAAATTCCATAGTCATGTTAAATGTTTGTTTAGAACATATTTACACAGGATAAGATAAAGAAGGTATTCATGGTGTTATTTCTTTAATGAAAATTTGCACATTTACATAGGGTTGAAGATTTGTTAATAAAAATTTCCCCAATGAAGACATGATTTCATCCAGCAGTTTCTTGATCAATATAACCTGAACGACAGAAAACTGCAATAAAACTTTGTATATACCCTATTGCACGGTTTAGTCTCTTTTCTCTGTAATTCTACTGGACTAAAAATATTTTCTGTTATAACCGAAGGATGCCGAAATAGCAATCGACGTTACGTTATGTCATTAAGGATCTGCTGACTTAAACAATTTAGATGAGATAAAAGATATGTTTATGGTGCAATAAACTACCAATAAACCGACAATAACATTTAATACAGCCAATCGGTTTGAATGCGTTTATCTATGAAACGTAATGAAATGCGCAACACTCCTAGCACCAGCCTAAGTAAAAAACAAAACTTGAAGACGGAAAAGCTAATTGTTACTCTTATTCTTGCAGAAATCGAGGAACATTTCACAATGGCAAGCACTTTAATTATTTTGACGTTCCTATTTGTAGTTTTGGTAAGTATACGTTTCTGTAGTTTTTTCTTTATAGAAATCAATATTTTGAGATTCAATAAACTAGTATTCTTAGGTGTGTTGTCTTTTCTTTAATGTCTACTTTTCCAACATTACAACGTTTCATTTTCTATGCATGATTATAGTGTAAACCCAACAACGGAAAGGTGCAGCTTTGAATAAGTGAAACATATAAAGCAGAGAGAGTAAACTCTTCATATGAATATAGTCGTATAAATATTCGGAACTACTGACCTAGCGGCTGACGCCTTTTAAGGTATACCCCCTCTCTAATTTGAAAGCTTAAACGTTATATAGGTGGCCCGGTGGACTAGTGGTAACACGACTGACTGTCAATCCGGAGGCACGGGGTTTGAATCCCGGTTCAGGCCCTGGACATTTCTCATATAAAAACTAAGTAACCCCGGGGCTGGGCTTTAAATGGACCCTGGGTCATGATTTGAACAATCTAGGTTTCAGAGAAGAACTTTTTTTGTTTTCCTATAGAACTCTATGTAAATTCAAGGGACCATGGAGTGGGACCAATATTGACCCAGGGATCATAACTTGAACAAATTTGGTAAAAGTCCACTAGACAATGCCACACACCAAAATTCTAAGCTCTAGGTCTTCAGGTTTCAGAAAAAAAAGTAATATTTTTGAAATTTACAAAATAATCATACAGGGAAAATAAACCCCGCCCCTGAAGGCAATCTTTTTTAATAAAGTAGAATGGCTTAAGTGATTTTGGTAGAAAGTTACCTAGAGATCATTTCTACAAAATATTTTTGAAATCCGGCTGACAGTTTCTGAGAAGAAGGTTTTTAAATATTTACCCTTCGGTTGCCATGGCAACCACAGTTCTGAATGGATTTTAATTTTTTTTGCACTTTTGAAAGGGGGCCACCAAAGGATAATTTCTGTGAAGTTAAGTGCACATTTGCCGAGCAATTTTAAAGAAGAAAATTTTTTAAATGTACAATATAGCCAATGAGGGAAAATAAGCCCCGCCCTATGAAATTTAATATTTTAATGAGTTTATCTCGAACAGTGTTATTCAAAATTAAGTACTATTCAATATTAAATAGGATTTGCACCCACTTTATTATCAGTACAGTGGATAAAAGTAGACTAAACAGCAAAACTTCTACTGTAAAATTAGTATTTATCGTATAAAATGAGAATTTAATACATGTATATACTGGTGACAAGAATGAATAGTACAAATTTATGTTACTTTTATAGTAATATGTGAATATTTATATGTTAGCTTAATATTTGTATGTGCATGACATCATAAGATTTAAAATATGTTGCTTTAACTGGATTTTATATATGAAAAGATTTAGACTAGCTCCTAGACTATGATATATCTTTTTTACATTTTTATGATTAAATGTAGTGAACTGAGCCAGTCAATATCCTATGTCCAATATCATAATTTCAACATCATTCCTCTGCGAAAATCTTTAAAATAGACTGGCTTTTGTCTCTATGAAATTGAATTCGTCAAAAAAGGGAAAAATGTAGAAATATATTTATTATCAGTCTAGCGGCTAGTCTAGAAAAGATTATATATTAGCACATACAGAATACATGTATTTAGTTATATTTGTACATATTGTGGGATTCGTTATATATATGTGTTTCAACAGATCTGAAGTATTTTGTAACATAAACTTAACATTATACCACTGTATATATGTTGTGCAAAATAAGTATTTTGCATAACTCCCTGATTGGTTCCAGTCATTGGCATTTGTTATATATCATGTGCAAATAGTTGCTGTTTGTGGCCAACATGAATAAATAGATTTTCATTGTCATTGTCATTATCATTACATTAACTACAACATCTTACCATAGTTCATCTGCAGTATCTACTTTTTTAACCATGACTAGAAACACGGTAAGACGTGCTACGAAATTATAGCCCTTTCTAACAAAGCACGTGAAACTATATACACTATCCAACCATGTTGCACGTACTATTATGCATTCTTGCTATACCTTTATTTTCATTACTGTAATTACGGTAAAAGTTCCTTACTGATATGATTGTTAGTAACATTCGTTTTCTTTTCCAGTGTCTTATCTATTACTTTATCTTTAAACTTTTATGTATAAAAGACATTGTCTTTGATTTTGCTTCTGGTATAATTAAGATATTTTGACATAGTATATAGGATTTGCTTTACAATATAAAAGAATACTTATTCGCCTTTCGGCAAAGTAAAAATACATTGTGAAATGCTTTTAAACGTTTCATTTTGCCCTAAATATCTGATATTTAAAATACTTTTTTTAGACTTTTCAATCATCCACAACTGTAACAACATTAAAACAGTCGCCGACGACGACATCAGCAACAACAACAACACCTCCACCTCCACCAACAACAACAACGGCTAACCGAGAAGGTACGGTTCGTTAAAATATTAGCCCTTGTAACAGTATTCATATATGCACACTATTTGAAAGCCTTATATTTTAAGACATGTAAGAGTGGCAATGTTACAAAATTCTCAGTTAACATGGGTTTTTCAAAATAGCCAAGTAATTGGCCTCTGGCAAATAGACCTCTGCGCCTATGATGTATTACATACTCCGTTATATACCGGATTCAAGCAATTTGAACGAAAAGTATCTTAAATGTATATATTTTGTAACCATGGTAATCCTGATACTAACCTTTGGTCAGTATATTTTACATATTATATATTAAATGTTGGCGGGCATGCAAAAATGTGTGTAATTTTGCCTCGCGCGCCGATGATAATGATTTTTGTGACATGCGCAGAACTACGGCACCAGATCTGTAATGAGAACGTCGCAAATAAACATACCTCGAATATTATTGCAGTGCCATTCTGAAAGGAAAACAAGCATGTGTACATGTATTCAAATTATAGTGATAAACCATGGAGAGGTTATGCAAAGGGACATGCTTAAATAAGAAAAACTATTTTTCCAAAGTTTTACCAAACGTTTAGAGTCAGTGACTGAATGCCAATTTAGATGTCCTAAAATCAGTCAACAAACATAAATGTCTAATGAAAACCTTTTTTTTACAATAAAATCAAAACTGCTCATGACATTTAGACGATATTAGAGAAATCTACCAATTCGAAGTTTTTAAGAGTTTTAAAGAAATGTAATTTTATTTTTTGTTGACTGAATCATCAGAATGAAATAGTTCCGATATAGTCAAGAGAAACAGATGTTTTTATTCATTTTAAAGAATATTTATAGCGTATGTTTAAACAGCACTTAGCAAAAGATGTTGTAGCAAGCACGCTTAATGTCACAAAGTAGAAAGTTGTTTTAAAGTTTTATTTTTTTTCTGTAATATCATCATCTCCTCCTCAACCACGCTGCCAATTTTTATGAAACTTCACAGGGATGTTTCGTGGATGGTCTTCTTAAAAACTGCTCAAAGAATTGAATTCCGTTCAGAAATCTGGTTGCAACTGCAACCGAAAGGAAAAACTTTAAAAGAAAATATTCTAATCCAAAACCTCAGATCCTAGGGCTTTAATATCTAGTATGTATCCAGTGGTACTTTACTTAACATGTTCAAATTATTCTCCTACGATCAAATATGACCCCGCCATGGTGTTCACATAGTTATATAGACTTATATAGAGAAAATCTTTGAACATCTTCTTGTCCAAAACCACAGGGCCTAGGGCTTTGATATTTTGTATAAAGCATCATCTAGTGGTCTTCTACCAAGACTTTTCAAATTATCCTCCTAGTAAGGTCAAAGATGGCCCCGTTTTGGAGGTCACGCGGTTTATATAGACTTATAGAGAGAAGAAGCTTTGAAAATCTTCTGGTCCAAAACCGCATGGCCTGGGGCTTTGATATTTGATACGTAGCATCATCTAGTGGACTTCTACCACCAATGTTCAAATTGTATCACCAGGGTCAAATATGGTGCCGTGCTTAGGGTGCATGTTTTATATAGACTTATATAGGTAAAACATTGAAAATCTTCTTGTACAAAACCACGTGGCCTAGGGTCTTTGATATTTAGTATGTCGCATCGTATAATAGTCACTTTCCAACATTATTCTTACGGCTATGTTTGGAATTTGAGGTATTGAAACTTAATCTGACCACTGAGTACTCAAACGTTACCTTTTACCCTATAATCCAAATGAGATTTCGTTAACATCATCAACGTCAAGAATTATGTGGAATTTGTAAGAAGTTTGCATGTCTTTTGACTTCTTTATAATACTATCAAGCATTTTCAAGGAACATGTGTCATACAATGTTTTTATCGCCTTTTTGTATTTATTTTTAATTCCACGTGTGTAAAGAAAGAGCAAGCATTTCAAACATCAATTATTGTCATATGTCTACCAATTTAGTTTCTAATTAAATATTGCTCTTGCAAATGTTCCAAGACATTGTTTGCATCAATATCAAAAGAAATATAAATTATTTTCCCAAGCGAAAGTACAAGACAAACATCTGGACAGTGTTTGATGTAATGCTTCCCTTCATCAAAGTAATATAAAACTTTAAGAATAATTATATATTTGCGGCATAAGTTATTCAGTAACGATATTCTGACACAATCTGCTGATACACAAGGTACTACACGAATTGTAATCATTTGTTTTTATTATTATGAACAGGAGTTCGTAGCTATATTCAGTTCTCATGACACATTAAACGCAACCAAGCAACATATAGCAGACTCGGTTTTGATTGATTCTGTTTATGTGAAACTACTCCTATGCCACCGCATGCTCGCACTACCACCCCGAACTAACTCTGTAATAAACTGTTATCATATGGACCCCATTATCCTATAAGCCTGAAAATTCAGTTGTTAATGAAAAAGCTTTAACAGTCTTTATTCGTTGAATACGAAATTTATGTATTCATATAGTATATCTGCATTATACCTGTATTATCTGAATGATTTTGATGAAGCTTATGTGGGGGAGAAAAAAGTAGGTCATTAGGTTGTGGTGGGTCTTTAAACGTGTTGGAATGTAATAATACCGCGTACTTTGAGACCATGTGCCAAAATAACTTATTTTACACATGCAATCTGTGGTTCAGTAATTTTCATGTTGTGTTAAGTATTGTTTTGAAATATATTTTTCAAGAGATATTTGAAACAAAAAATGTCTAACCGGAAAAATCCACACGTACATATAAGATGATTATGAAAAAGACTTATGCCATACCTTTAAACATGTTAACCCGTGTAGTAAAAACATTCTAAATTTCATCATTTTGAAAAGTAATGGTTCTGTTACAAATGTACTAGTCAGAGATCTGAAACTAGTTCCATATATACTGTTTAATTTTTGGTCATTTTTTAAAGAGGACACATTTCGGCCAAGGACGGCGACGTCTTCCTGACGTCAACTTTGTTTACTAATGGCATTTTGTCCATGTATCTTTTTTTAATCCAAGCAATATTCTAAAATCTTCCTAATTGAGAAAAGAAAACCTTGTGAAAAATTCAGTGAGGTACATTAATATCTGTTAACGCAAATATTAATTTAACTGATAAAAGTTAAGATAACACTTTTAATATTACCATTTTATTTCTCTGTAAACAATAATATAGCTAAAGGACGGGATATGATAAGATATGCGAAATGGCCCCCTAAATAATTAGAATATGAAAACTCCATAATTGAAATTTTAACTATCTAAAACAAAAAAGAAGATCATAATCGTTAAAACTATGACTTTTAAAAACTTCAAAACCAAGTTATCTGTACGACTCAGACCTTTAAAATAGTCGAGGTCCGTGACTTTTACCGTTTTTACACGCAATTTACACACTACATGCTCGATTTTCATTGTGAGCCGGACCTGGTGTCAATCTGAAGTTTTGCTGAGAAAATAAGGTTACTAAAATATACATTTTCAGAAAAAAATCAGCTTGTCACCCGCTCCGGCTCATATTGAATTTCCACTTTTTTCGCAATTTTTAGCCTCACTTTTCGTTGAAGGGAACAGGATAACGTGCTCATCTCTAAGCAACCGAGCATCAAACCAGATACGCGGGAGTTTTGTTCTAATCATGAAACTGATAACCAAGAGTTGCTTTATAAGAAAATTAAATGTTTAGAGCCGAGTTTAATGCAAAAGTGAAACTGAAAGTAGATCTAGACATTTTAATGATCAGTGCTACATGTTTTAGATCTACATGAACTGTATTTCAAGTTGATTTTGTTTAAGCGGCAGTTTAAAAGAAATAATAAAGTGTAATTAAAGTTGTTTAAAAAGAAAATAGTTATTGTTTACATAAATGTTATAGAGACAAGAAAGATAACTCATGCACACCGCAACTAGTAGACACATGTAGATAGTTGTTTTATGTAAAAATGATGACGTACTTTGTATATAAGTCTCTATGACGCAATCGGTACGCACGACGGTTGGAAGGCAATTTTATGTCTGGTGTTAGTGGTATGCGAGATCGATTCCCAACAAATCCTGTTAAACTTTTTTTTCTGTCAAAAACGACAGAAACTGAGAAAGTACTATTCTTTGATGGCGAGTTGCAAACCATATTTAGATTTTATATTTTTAGCCGTGAGTTAAAATATTTTAAACCATTTAACCGCGTTATTTCTATAATTTGTCAATTATTCTTTTACTGTACTGTATGTCTTGATAAAGTTATAAACATGTGTTTTTATACTTCTTTTTTATGACGTATGAAAAATAGTAAGTCAACAACTCAGAATTGTTTCATCAATTTTAAAATACTCCGTTTCATCGCCGTACGAAGTTTCGTAAATAAATGTATGTCGAGTCAATTTTAAATATCACTGACATGTCATTTCCGGTATGAAATATTTTATTTTATTAATAAAAGATAAAATTCCAATATAACCATTTTTTAAAACACAATAGCTAAGCTATATTTGTGTTTAAAGAATATTTAAAATATCGAAAGACGCGTCATCTTATTATTGTTTTTAATAATTTATTGTAGGTTGATTGTGATTTGTTTTGTTTTGCGTTTAAACGCGGTTTTTCAACAGTAACGGACAACTAACTCAACCAGAGTTCCAGGATTCCGTACCAGAAAAACCTGTTATCCGCATGTAGTTGTCAACTTCCCCACATGATTATGAGATGGAGGACGAATGATTATAGTCATTATAACCCCTATCAAATCGTCACGGAGAAGATAAGCCTCGCCCGGGGATCGCACTCGCGATCCAGTGATCCGCAAATCTTGGGTGTCCTTATTTAGCTTGTGAAGCAAATTCTACAACTTATATAAATCAATTTCGACATTTCATTCCTGATGAATCCATCATCAGGGTAGGAGCAGAGAAACCAGTTTCCCTTTTAATGACAAGCATGCAAGCAAGGGAGCTACTGGTAATGTTTCTCACGTCTTTGGTATGACGGGGCCGGATATCAAACCCAATACCACCCCCACCCCCCGTAGTCGAAGCGGACCCGGACTAACTAGGCTCTCTGCACTGTTAATGAATACGCTTTTGAAATGAAGGCACATATACAGGTGTTGTGTTTTTCTCTCTTTCTTTTCTAGAATAACAGTAATGATTTTTAAAAAAAACGAGGAATGTATATACATGTAGTTAAGGTATCACAGAGGGGGACATGGATGTTTTTGTCATACTAAAACGTGCGCACGTATTAGTTACTTCGTGCTTACGTAATATCTATTACTTGTGCACGTAATAAGAATTACGTTACGTGTTACGTGCGCACGTAATAGTATCAAACATCTGCACACGTATTAGTGTAAAAATACCTCTGCGCACACATCACTCGGCATGATGGAAAGCTTACTATAGAGATCACTTATTAGCTTATAGATGGGCACGTGCACAGATGTTTCTTAGACTAACACGTGCGTACTGAGCAACTATGCCGGTTCTTTATCGCTGCAGCCGTTTCGTCTCGCATCTGTCTGTCTTTCTATTTGAGGAAAGGAAAAGCGGTAATCCAGAGGAAAGCCGGGTCATCTGCTTCTCGCTGTGCAGCCATGACCTATTGTTATTTTGTAAACAAATTATACCTACCGCTCTAATGAATTCAGTGTTCAATACCATTAGAATAATATCAAATGTCTTCATGCGCGCTTACAAATGTTACTACTTGGGTATATCCCAGATCGTCTCGAAAACTGATTTTAATATAAACGCTATATATAATATAATGCAACAATTGTAATTGGAATATAACATAATGGAGTAAAATCAAATAGTTTTCTTTCATCTATAATCCAAAATCTTTTGCAGGAAATCGGAAGCATTTTAGGTTACATACATAAGGGCATTTTGGCGGGAAACTGCACGTGCCTTTCATGTCACTCCTTCCTGATGATCTTACATTACGCTAATGTATATTTCGTGCTTCTCATATCGATATTATAGTTTCGTGTCAAAGGAAACGTTTTTGATTTAATCCAAGAAATTAAATTGAATAAACTACATAGATATGCTTCCATAGTTGTAATACCGATCTAACTCGGTTCCGGCGACGTTTCTGCGGGTACGAGTTTTAATTATGTGGTAAGGATTTAATAATATTATGCATATTATATTATTTATTCAAGTAAAATGAACACTGTCGTTTTTTCAACTTACTTGATGAAAATACTTCATTACATATTTAAATAAAAAATCACCGAAAATATGAAAAATGGAAACTTGTAAGACAAAGGCCTGCCTCCTGATTTATTCGACGGAGGTTTTGTTTTATACGAATGGCACACAAGAAGAACATTCCGTATACGAAACAAAAAAACACTAAATATGTAAGGAGATATAGAAGCAAAAATGTTTTTTTTTAAAGTTGATATTTCATCAAGTATGTGAAATAACTCGCTAAATTACTACAAATCCAAAAAATGCAAAACTGTTTCTATGTTGCTATGGTAACGCATATGAAATTAAAGTTTTGGATTTTAGTTTTAGAAATTTTCTTGATACGAAATAAAACGAAACAGACATAATAGTTAGAGAATAAGCCTAAGTAGACGTATAAAAAAAATCTTATTTCTTAAAAGAGTTTTCGGTCGTCCTTACATGAAAGAGGTTTTTGCACGATCATTCTGTCTTAGAATACAAAATAAAAATTCGTTTCAAGAAGTTGGATCACTGAGTATTTTGACGACATACAATTTTTAGGGTTCAGCAATATAAACTAAAATATATTGCAAAATAGTTTTCCATACCCCCATTCTAAATGATCAAATATCTTTTCAGCGGAAGTCTTAGATAGATGTAATAATCAATTATTTTTGGTTCATTACCGACGTCTGGTCATTATATCTTGGTTGATTTTGAAAAATATAGTTAATTACCAATGGAATGGTGTTGTGTTACATGCATATTTAGTGGGGGCCATTTTTGGTCCTTATCATATCCTGTCCTTTATTAGTTTATAATGCCTTCAAAGTTTTTATCCTCTTTTTTATTACAGCAATTAAAAAATTGTGTTTACAATTTTAGACCTGGAATGTGTATTTCTGTTTGAAGACAGGGTTGTTTCGTTAAAGAACTTAGACATCCATGATAACATTAAACAAGAGGGTCATGACGACCCTGGATAGCTCACCTGAGTAATATGAGCTACATGTTTCAAATTTCAAAACAGTATATGTCATCCAAATTTCAAGGCGGTATCATAAAAAAAGTAGGTCAGTAGGTCAATGTCGCAATCAAGTGACACATTATTACTTGGGGTCATCAGGTAATCATAATTAAACAGTCTAGGAAATATGATCAGATATTTCTTTAAGATTTTTTCCCTATATAACTCATATAAAAATTTAGTGCCCCGAGGCGGGGCTTTAAATGGATGATTTGAAAAATCTTAGTAAAGGACAGCTAAACAATGCCACATGTAAAATACTTAAGCTCTATGTCTCTCGGTTTCAGAAAAAAAACAACAATTTTTATGTGTTTCTTATAGAACTCTATGTAAATTCAAGGGACCATGGGGCGGAACCAATGTTGACCCTGGGATCATAACTTGAACAATCTCGGTAAATGTTCACTAGACAATGCCACATACCAAATATCTAAGCTCTAGACCTTCAGGTTTTAGAGAAAAAGATTTTTGAAATTTACAAAATAGTCATACAGGGAAAATAAGCCCCACCCTGACGGCCATGGTTTTTTAACAAAGTAGAATGGCTTAAGCAATTTTGGTAGAAGTCTTTTGAAGATCTTTAAAGATTTTCCTTTCGGATACCATGGCAACCACAGTTCTGAATAGATTTTTATTCTTTGGGCAATTTTGAAAGGGGGCCACCCAAGAATCATTTCTATGATGTTAAGTGTAAATCTGCCGAGCGGTTTTGAAGAAGAAGCTTTTTTTTTTAATTTACAATATTGCAAATTAGGGAGAATAAGCGTCGCCCCCTGGCGGCCATGATTTTTACCGAAATGGAACGGCTTATGCAATATTGGTAGAAAGTCACTTAGAGATCATTTCTGCATAATATTTTTGAAACCGGCTTCCAGTTTCGGAGAAGAAGATTTTTAAAGATTTTTCTGTCGGTTGCCACGGCAACCACAATTATGAATGGATTTTAACTATTTTGGCAGTTTTGAAAGGAGGCCACCCAAGGATCATTCCTGTTAAGTTTGGTGTAAATCATCCCAGTAGTTTTGAAGAAGAAGAATATTTTAGAAATTGTTGACGGACGCTAGAAGCACAATGCACACCGCACGACGCACGACGGATATCAAGCGGTCACAAATGCTCACCTTGAGCCTTTGGCTCAGATGGGCTAAAACCAATAGAATTTTAGTACTGCAGTCACATGATTAAGCTTAATTTGAATATATCAATTACAAACCAATGCAGTTGCTTATTGTCAACTTACTAGAATTCATGCGCGGTAACCACCTCGTATAAAACCAGTGTCTGTGTCCGGAAGTAGAGCTTATTTTCAAAACCGCCTTATTTGAATAAATTTATATCCTATTTTGACTAAAAGGTAAATGTAGATAATAACCCTGTTTTTACACTGCCTTAAGAGTCTTTAGCCCAGTAATTACTAATTAGGTTAAGATAAGAATCTTTGATAGACCTTAACCCTATTATTTCTTTTGGCTTTGAGCTAACATCGAAGGAAGACGATAGGGAGTTAAGATGCAAATCAGGCAGGATAATACAAATGTAATATAGCTATACTTTTATCCCTAGACCTTTTTTTTTGTAAGACATCAAAACTTGAAGACAATTTTCTAGCTTTGAAAAATGTATTTCAAAATGAAAACGAAAAAGACATTAAAGAATTGAAATTTGTATTAACCTTTAGCCTGGTGGCGGCAAATTATTTTTCCTTTGCGACCAGTGCAGACCAGGACATGCCTGAACTTTCGTTTGAACAGGCTGATAATGGTCTGCACTGTCCGCTTTTCAGTCAGTAAATTTTGAGTGAACATCCCTTTGAATGATAATTGGTGCTGCCCAAACTGAATGATGTCTATTTTAGATATTAAGCAGGGTAAAGGTTAAACAATGTACACACAATTTACAGTACCATAAACAATATAAACTGCATAATACCATACGCAGAAATTTACTGTATCATAAACTAAATTTTGAGATTTCTGCTTTTAGTTTGTGTTTCTTTTGTAAACATCTAAGTACTAATTCAGTCTATGCCAGGCAAAGACTTTAACGCATCAGGTAATTTCAATCGGGATATTAAACTGCAGTGCTTGTAGTTTTAAATCACCCACATGATATGTTTGTCAAACGCTGTTCTTATTGGCCCTTTGCTTAACTAAATTAGTTTAATACCATTTTAAACAGAAAGCCAGCTAGCTAAATGATGTTTACTGGATTCTGTATCAGTGCTAATTTTTTCTCTAGGAATTTCTCTATCTCATAGAAGGCGAGGACAAATGGCCCTAGGCACGTCGGCTTATGTCAGATCGACATGGTGAACATGCGTCTCGCACTGGGATCGAGCTCACGAACTCCCGAACCTATTGCATTGTCTCGGTGAGCTGAAACGTAGAATGTGCTGAAGCAGTAATACAATAAAGTACATTTGTTTACAGGAATCGAATTTCTTGGAGACTGCTCAACGAAAGAGGAGTGTAAGACATTCTCTTCGTACTGTATTAAGGAACAATGCCAGTGTAATGTGACAGATTATCACAACTTATCAAACGATACCTGTCTACCAAGTATGTGCACACTATTTTATTACATGTTTTCTCTGTGTCGTTTAAAGTAAAATTCAATAATGTATTTTGACATTTTTACCGCCAAAGCTAAATTCAGATTAACAGTTCAAGCTCTTAGCCAGATCATTCGCAAGACCGTATTGTTTGTCCTTTGTAATTTTTCAACGATATGAACACCAGCTGTCCTAAGAATTCGATCGAATTTTCTAACTGTAATTTCTTTTGAAAAATAACCAGCACTTGTAATGGACGTGCATGCAATACAAAACTAAACAGCTAATACACTCTGTATGATACAGAGTATACATGTATATCAGTCGGAAGTGTTCGCAAAATTATTTCTCCTTTTAAATCAAACCTTCTCATTTATGTATTCACATTATCTACTCAACTTTGCTTATTTATATAATTTATAACTTGCACAACTGTTTTTTCTTTCATAACACGTTGTGTAGAGTTAAGATTATAGATGAAGAATGTATCATTTATTTTTTTAGGAGAACAATAAGTGATCTGTTACCTATCTATAGTAAAACAAGTGAATCTATAACCTCCATAATATGGAATAATAAACCTCGAAGTGAGTCAAACATTTGAAAATCTTTGGATACTGATAGGATAGTAAAACATATTTTGGTAAACTATATGTTTTTTTTTTCAAAATTGTTATATGATCATTTACACTTATCTGTGTCCGCTGAGTACATCAAATATATGTTATTAATGGAGGTATTTTTGAAAGTCTGATTGTCCTATGTATTCCTGGTAATCAACTCAGAAGAACGGTTACTTGATTATTGGTATAAATCTGATAAATGTAATTTTCCATTCAATGTGATACAAATATTAGATTATTGTATTATATTTGTCAAATATTTGCATTGGCAATTATATATTGAGTGGAAATTCATTCAGATAGATAGATAGATAGATAGATAGATGGATAGATAGATAGATAGGTAGACAGAAAGATAGATAGAAGGAAATAAGAATATAGGAGAACTAAGTGGCCAATAATTGGATTTTGATAGCGTATTTGAACTTTGAGGGACAATGAATAAATCTCA
>NW_026461798.1:0-1926 GCF_021730395.1 Mercenaria mercenaria
GCCCTGTGCTCACTTTTTAGCTCCCCTGCACATGTGACAGGTGAGTTTTTTATGTCACCCTTTTTGGGTTGCCGTGTGTGTGCGCGCCATGCGTCCGTCAACTTTTCTTGTCTGCACGTAGTGGTTTCATTTATGATTTTTTTTTAACCAAACTTACACACAACTTGTATCACCTAAGATCTCGGTTCCTTCTTGAACTGGCCAATCCCATTATGGGTTCCAGAGTTATGACCCCTGAAAGGGCCAAAATCAGCTATTTTGACCTTGTCTGCACAATAGCAGCTTTATTTATGGTTTGATTTTTAGCTCACCTGTCACAAAGTGACAAGGTGAGCTTTTGTGATCGTGCGGTGTCCGTTGTCCGTGCGTCCGTCCGTAAACTTTTGCTTGTGACCACTCTAGAGGTCACATTTTTTGTGGGTTTCTTTAGGAAAGTTGGTCGAATGTTCATCTTGATAATATCTAGGTCAAGTTCGAAACTGGGTCACGTGCCATAAAACTAGGTCAGTAGGTCTTAAAAATGAAAAAACCTTGTGCCCTCTCTAGAGGCCATATATTTCACGCGATCTCATGAAATTGGTCAAAAATGTTCACCTTGATGTTTATCTAGGTCAGGTTCGAACTGGGTCACGTGCCGCCCAAAAACTAGGTCAATGGGGTCTAAAATAGAAAAACCTTGTGACCTCTCTGAGGCCATATATTACACAAGATCTTCATAAAAATTTGGGTTTCAGAACATTCACCTTGTTGATATCTAGGTCAAGTTCGAAATTGGGTCACGTGCCTTCAAAATTTGGTCAGTAGGTCAAATAATAGAAAAACCTTTTGTGACCTCTCTAAAGGCCTTTATTTTTCATGCGATCTGTATGAAAGTTGGTCTGAATGTTCATCTTGATGATATCTAGGTCAAGTTTGAAACTGGGTCATGTGCGGTCAAAAACTAGGTCAGTAGGTCTAAAAATAGATAAACCTTGTGACCTCTCTAGAGGCCATATATTTCATGAGATCTTCATGAAAATTGGTCAGAATGTTCACCTTGATGATATCTAGGTCAAGTTCGAAATTGGGTCACGTTGCCGTCAAAAACTAGGTCAGTAGGTCAAATAATAGAAAAACCTTGTGACCTCTCTAGAGACGATATTTTTCATGAGATCTTCATGAAAGTTGGTCTAAATGTTCACCTTGATGATATCTAGGTCAAGTTCGAAAGTGGGTCACGTGCCGTCTAAAACTAGGTCAGTAGTTCAAATAATAGAAAAACCTTGTGACCTCTCTAAAGGCCATATTTTTCATGGGATCTGTATGAAATTTGGTCAGAATGTTCACCTTGATGATATCTAGGTCAAGTTTGAAACAGGGTCATGTGCGATCAAAAACTAGGTCAGTAGGTCTAAAAATAGAAAAATCTTGTGACCTCTCTAGAGGACAGACTTGTGAATGGATCTCCATAAAATTTGGTCTGAATGTTCATCTTGATGATATCTAGGTCAAGTTTGAAAGTGGGTCACGTGCCTTTAAAAAGTAGGTCAGTAGGTCAAATAATGAAAAAACGTGACCTCTCTAGAGGCCATACCCTTGAATGGATCTTCATGAAAATTGGTCAGAATGTTCACCTTGATGATATCTAGGTCAGTTTAGAAACTGGGTCAGTGCCTTAAAATTAGGTCAGTAGGTCAAATATAAAAAAATCTTGTGACCTCTCTAGAGGCCATACTTTTCTGAGATCTATATGAAAGTTAGTCTGAATGTTTTCTTGATGATATCTAGGTCAAGTTTGAACTGGATAAATTTGTGGTGAAAAACTAGGTCAGTAGGTCAAAAATTAGAAAATTTTTTGCCCTCTTAGAGGCCTATTTTTCAATGTATCTTCATGAAAATTGATCTGAATGTTCCCTTGATGATATCTGGTCAGTTTCGAAACTGAGT